>NW_005054510.1:10331-22937 GCF_000277835.1 Geospiza fortis | reverse complement strand
TCTCTCGTGGCCTGAGTGTCACCTGGAGCAGGTAATGACACTCAGGGCTCACCTTCATTCAGAAAAGCTGAATTTATTTATGCATGGGTTCATTTCTTTGGGGTTTTGCTAATGAACAGAGATTCCCGACTCCTCTGCCATGAATCCATTGGCAAACACACTGCAGATTTTGCTAAGCAGAGTTTCCCAAACCTTTGGAATAAAAACTCCTTAAGATATCCAAGAGCCTGCTGCTATGCCTCATATGATCTGTTTTTCAGGACTGGATTATAATTCCAAACACGGCGCTACTTATTCCACTCTGTGGAGTCTAATTAACTGTCAGGAATGCATTGTTGAGGGGATGATGGATTATACCAAGGAAAACATTAATGAAGCTCATTCCAGGCAGTGCATGAAGACCAGAGCTGATGTCACTGGCTGCATGGGAAGTCCCTTCCTTTTGGTTTCCAAAGCCTGGAGCAGGGTCTGAGTGCCAGAGCCACCCAATTAAGAGCTCATTAGCTGCACTCTTTTCTCTCACTGTCGTGATCAAGGTGATTTTTTTGCCTTTGTGAGTAGCAGAGACTGGAAGTGAGCACTGACTGGGAGAGTTCCTCACTCCAGGCTGTCAGAGCTGAGAGCAGAGCCAGGCTGAGGGAATAACTCTGCTTGGCCATTCCCACATCCTGCAGGATCTGCCTCTTGATGTTGAGCTGGGAGCAGCTAAAAGCTCTGAAGGACCAGCAGAGCATCTGTCCTGTGGTGTTTTCAAGATCCCCTGTGACAGGAAGGAAATTATGAATCTGACTCCATGTTCTTAGAAGGCTAATTTATGTTATGTTATGTTATGTTATGTTATGTTATATTGTAGAATGCTATACTAAAACTATACTAAAGAATACAGATAGGATACTTAGAGAAGGCTTAACAAGATACCAATGAAAAACTCGTGACTCCCCAGAGCCCCAACACAGCTGGATGGTGATTGCTGATTAAGTAAAACCAATTCACATGAAACCAATCAGACATTGATCGGTTGGTAAACAATCTCCAAACCACATTCCAAGGCAGCAAAACACAGGAGAAGCAATCAGATAATTATTGTTTTCATTTTTCTCTGAGGCTTCTCAGCTTCCCAGGAGAAGAAATCCTGGTGAAGGGATTTTTCAGAAAATATGACAGTGACAATCCCATCCTTTACTGCTGCCATCACAGCCTCCCAGCTCAGGTGACATCCAGCTCTGGAATTGTCCTGCTCAGCTCATGAGCTTCATGGCTGGGACCTGGCCACAGCCACCTCCAGGCTGACACTGGTGTCTCCCTTTTTCTGTGCAAAAATCCCACAGGATCAGCTTTTCCCCCCCTCCCTTCCTGTGCCCCATCCCCAGCAGAAACAGCCCAGCCCAGGCTGTGCTTCCCCACACCAACTGGGGAGCTTTTTTGGTTTGATGCCTTTTTGCGTTACATAAAAACAAAATTAAGGGAATAAAAAGCAGTTCTATTTATTGAAGGGCCTTCAGGTACATTTAGGGCAGAAAAAACCCACCCAGAAATGGACAATGGGTCACGGGTTTCACACTTTTATAAGTTGGGTCCATTTGCATTTTGGGGGTGAATCTGCCAATTCCAGCTCCAGCTAATGAAGTCATTGACCCCAAGTTTGCTGCCCCCAACTCCCTTTTGTTCCCATCTCTGGGGCCTGAGGCAGTGAGGTGTCCTTGATTGCCAGGCCTGGAGAGGAATTGTTGTGTCTGCCCAGAATGGGGAAGCAGCAGCTCCCACTGAGTGTGGAGTTTGGAGTTCTACACTAAAGAACTGCAGGGCTACAAATTGATGGACAATATAAAAGCTGAAACCCTATGGCACCAGTTTGGACATCCAGTGTCCCCAGCCTGGTCCCCTGGGCAGAGCTGCAGGATCAGGGCAGGGAGATCCATTCAGCAGTGGCCAGAGCAGGGCCTCTGCTGAGGGCAGCCAGAGCTTCTCCAGCCTCTCTCCAGCCCCTGTGTGCCCCTCAGAAGTGGCAGCAGCCAAGGTGACAGTGTGTAATTAAATGGGAATGGATCCCCATGTGAACCCAGCAGACAGGGGCGAACATAAAAGCCTGGCAGAATTTTTCTCACCTCATCCTGAGCAGATGGCACCAAATCAGTCCTCTCTCCTTTTTTTTTCTTTTAACCTTTTAAATAATGAAGCAACAACCTGGCTGAAATGGCCCCATCTGGATCATATAATCCTAATCTTCCTCTGAGGTTAAGTGCAGGTTATGTCACCAGGGGCTGAGGTGACAGCGTGGGCTATGACACAGAAATCCACCTGCAAGTGACTTCATTTCCACCCCTTCTGGGAAAACTGGGGTTGCGAATTGCCCCCTTCTGACTGCAGACTTTTTACCAAAATACTAAATTAGTGGGTATTCCACCAGTGCCTTTTTTCCCCCATTAGCAGATCTCACCCCACTCATTTAAAACACAACAGGTTGGAAGAGCAAACAGAGCCTCACTCTAAATTCAGCTGAAATCCCCAGCCTGGAGCTGCCCTGAGGCTCCTGAGGGTTCAGATCAGTGTGGATGTTGTGATCTGTCCTCTGTCTCTACTCCAGTTCCTAACCCAATATTTAATTTAGTGTAGTGGGATTAAATCCAAGGCTTGACTTGAATTTCCTCCTTCCAAAATGTGCAGGAAAAATCTGTCAGAGGCTGTGAGCAGCAGGATAGGAAAGAGTTTAAGGGTGACACAGAAAAGTCTGAAAAAAAAAATGAGCGGGATTAAATAAAGAACTGAGAGTTTGACACAATCAGGAATTATATCCTATTAGACTACAGGATAATCCCAAGAGAGGTGGCAGAATGCAGCAGGCAGTTTAAACCAGATTGCTTATACCAGCCTGTGAATACTGAGAGATAAAAGGCAGCAGATAAATTAATTAAAAATCCATAGCTCAGACAGGCCTTGCTTTGCCTCTCACTGTCCCTGGAATTCATGAGGAGAGAGAGAGCAGCACAAAGCCAATGGCACAAGGGCAGGGCTGAGCCTGCCATCTGATTATGCCAGTTAATTTAAGGCAAAGACACTGCAATGCAAAAAAAAAAACAAACCAAAAAACATTCCAGCAAACAAAAGTCGCATCCCAACGAGCCATTTGTCACTTTTTTTATGACTGCACTTAAAAGGCAATCTCTGAAATAAAGTTCACCCTGCTTATATCTCATCACCAGGACCTGGTGCCTGCTGCAATGAAAGCAATTAACTGAGGTCCTTTACATCACTTTCTCTCATGCATCATTGAGTTAATTATTTAATGACATATAAATCCTAACGGTTCAAAAGGTCTGGGGCTGTGCTGCAGCTTCATTGCAAAGCTGTCTTTCATCTCCCTCTTCTCACACAACAGCAACTTCCTTTCCCTGCGAAGAAGGAGCTCTCTCTTTGAGATATTGTTGTGGCAGCCATCAAAAGGTGCGATATGAAATGTTTATTCACACGCAGATAGCAGATATTAAATGAAATGAGACATATGTGGTTGCCTGTTTGTTTGGTGTTCCCCTGCTAAACCCTCAAGACACTTCCCTGTCACTCTCTCTCCTTGGATTGGCTGTGGAATGGGATATGTCTGTTTGATCTGGTGCTTTCACTTCCATTAGATAGTGCTTGTCAGCAAGGAAACACCACAAATTAATTAATTAGCTAAAAAGACTGAGCGTTTCCTTAACAATGCCTCGCGTTCGTTTGGAACCTTTCATGTAAGGCTCTTGGAAAGCTCTGCAGAACTGAGTTAATTAGTGGTGAGGTGGCATTTTCTGCCACACCAGTGTGAGCTTGGCACTTTTGGGGCTACAGCTTTAAATTAAATTAAAATTTTTAAAGTTTGTGCTTTAAATGGTGTGTTTTGGGCCCAGGGCTGGCAGCTGCTGGGTGCCTCCACCCCGAGAGGTGCAGGGACACTCTGCCCCTCTCACAGCCTGGGGCACAGCACCTTTCCAGCTCAGGGGAATTCCTCATGAGAGGAATGAGGGATTGGTCTTTCCGAACAAGCTGTGGGTCTGCTGGGAGATAAAACCAGCACTGGAGAGAAAAGAAACAATGGGAAGGATTCCACTGATTGATGAATGGAAAAAGAGATTTGCTTTTACAAATAAACTGTAGGTTTGCTGATAAATTAGATTGGATATTGAAAGATGAAAGAAACAATGGGGAAACCTCCTAAATTCCATAAGAATTAAAAATTAAAAGGCAGGGTTATACATTAGAGGGAAATCTCTGGGATCAGGTGTATCAGGAAGTCTGAACCTCTCAAGTACCTCAGAAATGGGGAAAGAGAGAAGGGGAATGTGGCTGGGAAATTGGGATAAAAAGGAGGCTGCATACTCCAAAAATTTGGGAGACCCCATGGGAATGCCCCATGGCCTCTCCCTTGATTGGAATAAAGTTCCAGGACTGCTCTGTCTCCTTTTTGGACATCAACCTCTGGTGTTTGTGGATTCATTTTCCTGACACTTGTCTTGCAGAATCTTTCCAGAGGTGCTTTCTGAGCCATTTTTCTGGTTTTTTCACTGCCTATAAATGTGTTCTCCTAGTGACCAGCCAGCCCCAGGGAGGGGATGACTCCTGCTAAGATCCCTCCCTGCTCAGGTGAGGTGACACTGCTGAGAGGGAGGAGTTGGAATTCACTCCAAAATTACAAAAAATGCCCCGTGCTCAGAAGTGCCCCATCCCCTCTGCACCCTGGGTCTGAGCATTGCTGTGGCAGCACTTTCCCCTCCTGTCCTGCCTAGCAGAGGTTTTTGAGAGCAGTTTGGGTTGTGATTCAGCCTGGTTTGTGTTTGTGAGCGAGCTCTGCCCACAGGCTGGTGTTAGGGCTGCCTTTGCCGCCAGCAGCAGGAGATGCTCTGAGCTGGGAGCAGCGTTTGGAACAGCTGGGGGTGGATGTTTGCCTCTGTTCTGCCGTGCTTTGCTGAGTCTGGGAGCAAGATCTGCACACAAACCGAGCCCACGGACTGAGATTAGTCTTGACTTTGCTTCCAGTGGCAGGGAGATGCTCCAAGCAGTGCCTCATATCCTGCTGCCAAAAATAAAAGAAAAAAAAAAAAGTGGAAAAACACACATGGCCAGTATGAGTTTCCTGCCCAGATCATTTTCTTTCAGCTGATGAAGTGGATATTGAAAGATGAAAGAAACAATGGGGAAAACCCCTAAATTCTATAAGAATTAAAAATTAAAAGGGAGGGTTATACATTAGAGGGGAGTCTTTAGTATCAGGTGTTTTCGGAAGTCTAAACCATTATTTCTTCTTCTTATTTGTAGCCATTTTGTGAATGGCTTTGAATGCCTGAGCTTCACAAAAAAGAAATGGCTGTGTTTCTCAAACCCTTCCTTATCAGGCTAAAAAACAATCATTCTTCATTGTAAACCCAGCTTTAGAACGTGTGAATTATCTCGTGTCCGTTACAATCAGCTAAAAACCTGGCACGGCTGCATCCACTGTGGCTGGGAGAATTAAAACACATTTGCAAACATCCCTTGTCTGCAGAGGGAACAATGGGCTGGGCACAGCTGCCTGGGAAGTGCTGAGCACCAGCTGCAGCCTGGGCCTGCTGCTCTGGGAGGTGACAGCTGGGGAGGGACAGGGACAGGAGGTTGGTGACAGGAGAACACCCTGAACTCTGACATGGGGGTGGGACACCTCGGGGAGCTGCTCTGCACCTCCACCAAGGAGTTAAATGTGTAAATGTGTTTTCTTAGGGTTAAATTTTTATGCCTTTCATGATCTTGGTACCTCACATGACTTGGAGGTGCAGAAGAGGTTCAGTGCACAGTGGGCAAAGCTTAGCTGGTGCAAAGGCAGCTGCAGACATGGGTGTCCAAATGAATGTGAACAGAAATTAGCAAGCAGAGCGAGGATTACTCTGAAAATAATTTGTTTGATAGAACAAGAGCTGTGCAGTTTGAGTAATTATTCCTACAGCACTTTTTGGGGAGTCCCCTCTTGCTTTGTTCTCCCTTGTTCCAGCCTCAGCTAACAGGTTGTCTGTTCCAGATTGCAAGGCAAGATGTATTCTGTTACCATCTGTATGGCAGCTGTCTTTTGTCAAGTGGGCAGTTTGCCTTATCTCTCTCTGAGTGATCACAATCACTCCTCCCTCCAGAGAACATCTGCTGATACCAGCCAATGAATGTCCCTGCATGGCTGATAAGAACTACAGCATCCAACTGTGAGCTGTGAGCCCAGAGGGAGGAGCCAAGCATCCCTGCCTGGATATGATCTGGAGATTCTGGAACACCAGCACGGCTTCTGCACTGGATTTCCCAGAGGAACAGCAGCTGCCTCTGCCCCTGGATCTCAGAGGCAGAGACTGCACCTTTCTCCAGGATCCCCGCTCCCGCAGAACCACCCCTGACACTGCAGGAGGGCTGAGGCACAATTCCAATGGCACTGCTGCCAGCACCCTGCACCACAGGGAGTCAGTTGTGTTCTGACTCTGTCAGTGTTGGTTTAGTTACTGCATTGTTTATTTTATCTTTTTATTTTCTTCCCTAGTAAAGAACTGTTATTCCTGCTCCCATATTTTTTGCCTGAGAGCCCCTTAATTTAAAATTTATAGCAATTTGGAGGGGGAGAGGTTCATTTTCTCCATTTCAGGGGAGGTTCCCACCTTCCTTAGCAGGCATCTTTCTTTCCAAACCGAGACATTCTCTTCCTTGCCTTTCCTCAGGGAAGGGGCTGTAACTGAGAGAGAGAGGAGAATGAATTAAACAGATCCACTTTGAGAGTGAATTGTAGCTTTTCAGGTTGCCCAAACTCAGGCAGACAAGCTGCCCTTGAGATAAAGCTTTTGCATCTGTGGGAGAGAAACAACTGGCCAGGAGAACCATTTGTGCAATCCATTTCAGCAGCACTTTCTAAATTAAGTGCTTTAAAGATTCCATTTAGATTCTGTCAGGCAGTTTCTGGGTGTTAATTAAATACTGACTGATTATGGAAAACTTATTTATGGGAATCCTAGACCTGCTGATGCCTCTAGGAGCATTTTATAACACATCCTACTTAGAAATAATTTTTTTTGCATTGATTTTTCTACACATTTTTTTTTTCACTTATTTTGAAGAATGCTATGAGGAAAAGAAAGATTTCTTTCTTAAACGTTTTCCTGCCATAACTTCTTAATTCTCTGGTTCTTACTGGATGAGTCGGAGACTACAGGTGATAAATCATAGGCTCCAGTTAGAAATATTTAGACTCTGGAAATGCAGCCACTGGAATTAAAAATGAGACATAGAAACCTTTTATTCTCTTAATTTGCGAGCACTCATTTTGCTGTGAACAGCCCTTTTCTGATGATGTCAGCAGCAGGTTAACCATGACAACCACCGTGAAAAGCTGACAGAGTTACAGATTCAGTGGCTCAAAATATCCACAAAACCGGGAGAAAGCTTCTTGTAAATGCAACAGGTGAGTGTGGAACTCTGGCAGCTTGTCTTGAGGAGCAGAACTGCTGGGATTGTCACTGGGATTGCCACTGGGGTTGTCACTGTCACTGGGGTTGTCACTGGGATTGTCACTGGCATTGTCATTGTCACTGGGATTGTCACTGAGGTCGTCACTGGCGTTGTGACTGTCACTGAGGGGACTGGCAGTGCTTGGGAAGCTGCTGCATTATCTTGTGGGGACAGGAGCATCTCTGTGACCTCCAGTGCTGGATTGGTGACACAGCTCCTCCTGACCCAATTTAGCTCTGAGGAGCCTGGCTAATTAATGCTGTGTAATACACCTTGAAAGGCGTGACTCGTGCAGAGGGACCCCAGCACAGCACCAACATTTTGCTTGGAACTATTAAAACTGAGCTTAGCAACACATCCCAAAGGGCAGGAATGACAAACAGAGGTGACCAGACAACCCTTCCAGGCTGGCATTGGCCCCAGAGAGCCAGATGGGCACCCTGGCTTTGCAAAAAGCACCAGGGGTTAGGCCTGGCTTTGCAAAAAACAGCAGGGGCTGGCAGCCCCAGATTTAGTGCAGCCTCCAGGGAAGTGTTCAGGGCCCTGTTCCCTGACCCCAGAGCCTCAGATGGCCCTGCAGAAGGGCTGGACCCAGCTGAGCAATGCCTGATTCACACCCACAGCCTGATCCATCATCATTGCCTTTGATTTAATGCACAGTAACCCTGCCTCTAACCTAAATTAATTGCATGGTCGTACATATGAGTCACTTAATTGTAATTGTTATTACCTTAATTTCTACAATTACAGTGGGTAAACAGCAGGGCTTCATCTTCCAAGGGACGTGGCTCACGTTTGGAGCACGTTTGCTGCCCTGCCTCGCTCATCTCTCATGGCAGCTCTCTAGAAATCATCATGTACATCCTCCCAAGCTGGGAATTTGGAAATATGGTAATAAGAACTTCTCCTTCAGCTCTGGCCAGCTCCTGGGCGGGACATGGTGACTGAGTGACACCAATCTGCCCTACAAAGGGACAACTTCATCAACAGCTGAGTGCCAGGAGCTTGCAGCTCTTGTCTTCCTTCAGTGGCTGCACCGCACACAATGGTTTGTAAATCCAGATTTACAGATTTTCCAGACACTAACCTTTTTTAAATTTGATTTTTAGATAAATATTTTGTAGATCTGGCCCTGTAGTTGTAGTGGCTGGCTGATGTCTGTGACCGTGTTCGCAGAAGTCTGAAGATAAGAGAAGAGATGAGGATCTGACTCCATGTTTCAGAAGGCTTGATTTATTATTTTATGATATATATTATATTAAAACTATTCTAAAAGAATAGAAGAAAAGATTTTATCAGAAAGCTAACTAAGAATTAAAAAAGAAAGAATAATAACAAAAGCTTGTGTGTCGGACAAAGTCCGAGCCAGCTGACTGTGATTGGCCATTAATTAGAAACAACTCTATGAAGCCAATCACAGATCTACTTGTTGCATTCCACAGCAGCAGATAACCATTGTTTACATTTTGTTCTTGAGGCCTCTGAGCTTCTCAAGAGGAAAAATCCTAAAAAAAGGATTTTTCATAAAAGATGTCTGTGACAGATGTCTCCTGCTGATGGGATGAGGCAGTGCCTCTCCAGCTCCAGAGATCACAGATCTAAAAAAGCAGAATTTACCAATAACTTTAATTCCTCTCCTCTCCCTTCAAGCTACAACCCCTTTAATTACAGGCCTGTAACATTTTTCAGTCGTTCTCACTTCCCAGCAAATAGTTTGGCTAATAGTGGTTGTATTGATGGGCCCATCCAGCAGAGCAGAGAAAGAACCAAAGCTGCTGGATTTAAAATGAATGGAGTGTTTACCTGTACATCATTTTAATGGATGGTGAAATTCATTCTCATGATAGACCCATAAATGTCACTTTCTGTCTGCCACAGCAAAATACTCGTGTAACAAATGGCATGCTGCATTAATACCCAACAAGAGGATGTTCAAAGCAGCTTGACTTGCATTACACACGCTAATAAAGGCTCAACCTGGGATTTTTATTCATTCTGTTGGCTCAGGGAGCAGCAGAAACACATGGGTGGAGGTACAGCAAGAGGGAAGATGAATGATATGAAATTAAATATAAACTAGCTGGCTCCCAGAAACGAGATCCTTTGTTGAGCTTGGGTTTATTCCAGGTGCTCCGGTAGAAGCTATTTTTATTTGTTTGTGGTTTGGTTTTTTTTGCCACAATCCTCTGTGAGTTTGCTCATCTTTGAGAAAACCTGGAGGCTGATGGCAGCTTCTTCCATCCCTCAGTGGAAATGCAATCACATCCCTGAAATCCCAGTGTCCAGGGAGCTCAGAGCCCTCCAGGTGTGCACAGAAGAGCAATCAGGGAGGGCCGTTTATTACATCCTGCTCTGCCCCACTCTCCCAGGACAGCAGCAGGTTTGGGACACAGCAAAACATCCCCAGCCTTTTGTTTCATGTTATTTTCTCTCCAGGAAAACATTTTCTCAGGTTCTCTTTCCTGCATTCCCCTGGGTTGGGAAGCACAAACATTGTCCTCTCCTGGGCCCAGGGATGGAGCAAGCAGCAGAGAGCAACCCCAGCCCCTGTGCCAGGACCCAGCTCTGTGCCTGCCCCTCTGCCTTTGACCTCACAAATCCACCCTGTGGGGTTTCAGAGCGGAGAAACCAAAGGAAATTTTAGAATTAAAATTTATTTAGCAAAAAAGTCAAACCCTCTGTAGTCCTATAGAAATCAAGAAGTTTCTTCACCTCTAAGTCACCCTCTAGGCTTTAACAGAGAATAATGTCTCATATCATCCCTTGAGAATAATATCTCATATCTCATCCTTTTTACCAAGGATGGTAAAAAATAGGTACAAAACATAGAGAAAAGGAGGATTTCTCTCTTTCGCTTAAGTTCCCCATAAGCAGCTCTTATCTTGGTATTTGGGATGTTCTTATCTCCCTGTGATGGGAAGGGCTGGGTGTTTCATGAGCCACAAACAGTCACACCACCACTTTGGGGCTGAGGAAGACCCAAGCCCTGTGAGAGCTTTCCTGGATCAGCCTTTATCCCTCCAGAAAGGCACTGATTGAAGCTCCCACCCAAAGAGCACTCCCTGTGTGCCCTCCCACATTCCCTGGTGATAAATTGGGGATGGGGGTGGATGAGAAACCCCTAATTGTGGCTGCTCAGACAAAGGTCAGGGCTTAGTGTTCCTCAGCAGAGGATTAGAGCCTGGGGGAAGATCAGCAGGACCTAAATTGAATCATTTAATTAACAGAAAACTCCCCCTTCCCATCCACTGCCAATTTTCTGTTACACCTTTGGTTTCATCTTTATTCCCTTTGGTTTAGTTCCAGCTTCCCTGTCCCTAAACTCTCAGAGTGGAGCCCTCCTGTTTTTCAAAAAAAATGCTGCAGCTCAGTTTCCAAGCCTTGCTGAGCTCTGTCAGATCATTTAAATATTTAACTGAGCCTGGATGGACTATTTGTTAATTAGAGCTTTCTGTGTTAGAGAAATGTTCCTTCATTTGCATTTCCCAACATAAATATCCCCTGGATACCAGCATTTAAAGCTGCAAACCCCTCCACAGGAAGAAGCTGTCAGGGACCAAGCAGAATGGGATTCCCCTGCTTCCCAATTCCCAGGATCCATGGCCACGTTCCTCAGACTGGAAACATCCCAAAAGGAGGGCTTCGATGGAGTTCAGTGTTTGGATTAGCTCAGGTCTCCAGCACAAGGAGCATCCCAGATCTCCTGGGCTCTGTCTTAGGTTGGAAATGCAAAAAGTGGGTCTGGGGGTTTGTATTCTATTCCCCTTTTTTACAGGTGGGGCAGTTATCTGATGTTCATGGGGCAGTTTTCTTTATCTCCCCCACAGCCAATCCTCCCTCCAGGAGATCTCTGCTGTTCATGGGCCATTAATTATTAATTATCTTCTGTCCATGGCCACTGAGTGTCCCTGCAGGGCTGATCAAGTTCCAGAGTCCCATGGGGAGATGCTCCGCCCAGGGGAGGAGCCAAGCATTCCTACCTGGATACAATCTGAGCTTTGGGACACCCCAGCAGCCTTTGCCCACTGCATTGCCAGAGGAGCAGCTTTCTGCTGCCCTGCATTGCCAGAGGGAGCCCAGGCCCATCTGCAGCAGCCCTGGAGCTGCAGAGGAAAACTCCCCCCTTGTGCAGGATCCCTGCTCCAGCAGCAGCACAGCTGGCACTGCAGGAGGGCTGAGCCCCCATGGGATGGGGCTGTGCCACCCCCTGACACACAGGGGGGCAGCTCAGGTTCTGACTCTGGCAGTGTTGGGTTGTATTACTGCATTTTTATGTTATTTTTATTTTTTCCCTAATAAAGAACTGTTATTCCTACCCCATTCTCTCTTTGCCTGAGAGCTCCTTAATTTCAAAATTATAATAATTCAGAGGTAGAGGGTTTGCATTTTCCATTTCAAGGGAAGCTCCTGCCTTCCTTACAGACACTTGGCTTTTCAAACCAAGACACAGCTCCTGCTGGAGATGGGATCTGAGGTGTTCACCTGCTCCTGATTTCTTTCACTGAGCTGTTGTAGGAACATGTTTGAGGCATTGCTCCTCTCTGATGGCCTCTCCAGCTTTCTATGTGAGGAGAGTGGTAATTCCACTGGTGATACTTCAAGAAATATCGCTGGCTCTGTGTATTTAAGAGCTTTGAATCGTGAAGAGAAAGGGGAAGTGTAATCTTCTTACATTATCATTAAAGGCATCAACTAATCCTGCTGCAAAAGGTGTGATTTGCTGATGGAAAGGGGAACCTTGCTGCTGCCTGGGAATGCATCTTGCCAGCTAATGAACGCTTCTCCCCCAGTTCCTCAAAAGCTTATCTGTGCCTGATAAATTCCACATCCCCGCCTGGTTAATGCACATCCCCACCTGGCAAATGCTGTGGCCCTTTCTATAAATATTTGCTTTTCCACTGCTGAGCAAAAACAACAAACTGGTGCTGGGATGTGCAAGTGCTGCAGATCAGGCAGGAGGCGGCACAGTCAGGTGGGCAATCATCAAACCATCCAGGGGCACACTCAGGTTTTTCATTTTGCTGCTGACTTGATCTGCTGCCTCAGGCAAAGCACTTCACTGCGTTCTGCTTCCAGTTCCACCCACCGGGAAAATAAATATCAGTTCATACAGCTTTGTCCCTCTGC
>NW_005054510.1:9319-10285 GCF_000277835.1 Geospiza fortis | reverse complement strand
CTGTGTGGCAGTGATCTCTGCCTCTTTTCCAGGCAGGATGAGGGAAAGTTTAACTGTTCCTTCCTCAATTTGCGCTCTTGTGCCAACCCCACAGAGGGGAAGAGGGATGTGAGCAAGGCTTGGAAACTTCTGGGCACAGGGATTTATGGATGAGAGAGGTGCCAGTTTGCTGACAGAACATATTTTTTCCTCCCTTGATAAGTTTTTTACCTCTGCACGTGCAAATTGGTCAGATTTACCTTTCTCCTGTGTGTTCCATCTGCAACCACAGAGTAAATTGGTTCTGCTGATAACTTCCCCTCCCCACACATCAACCATTCTCTCCAACACTCAGTCCCTTCCAAAAAGTGCTCCATGGCTTGGATAGGCTTTGCACAAGGAAAAATCCAAGCCAGAATGTTGAGGGATGGCTAAAATGGTGTTAATGGAAAGGAGTTTTGGGTTTGGTGCAGGGTGTTGGAGTCCAAGTCAAAAATCCTTGAGCTGAGTGGGCTGGGGACAACAACAGGATTTGGTTCCAGGGAATGGAGGCTTCACAGGTAGGAGGTTTGTGCAAGCAAGATGAACCCAAAGAGGGAGTTTTTCATGAGGATGGAGGAGTTGAAGCATCTAATATATGAATAAGGAATAATCTATGAATAAGAAATAACCTATTAGAACCCCCAGGCTGACAGGGAGCAGCAGCTGTGTGACAGGAGCAAGGATTGTCCTGGACACGTGGCTTGGCCATGCCCAACACCAAAGATAACCCCAGGTTGTGCCACTGCTGTCAGCTGGCAGACATCTTATTCCCATATTTCTTATTTCCACTCTTTTATTTCCACATTTATTTCATGCCAGGGCTCCTCAGTGCATCTCAGTGACTGCAGCGCTACTGGAAAACAAACACAATTATTTTGTATTTCCCATTTCTTATCTCTATTTTTAAAAATTTTTATTTGTTCTTTAATGACTTGCTTTTAGTTA
>NW_005054510.1:8179-9242 GCF_000277835.1 Geospiza fortis | reverse complement strand
AAGGGAAGGGAAGGGAAGGGAAGGGAAGGGAAGGGAAGGGAAGGGAAGGGAAGGGAAGGGAAGGGAAGGGGAGAAAGGCTGTGATTTCCAGCCAAATGTGTGTGTGTGCCAGGCACTGTCAGCACAACACCCTGCTCAAATTTGGGCAGGGACCTGAGTGCAGGAGGCTGATTGAAGGACCAGGACGTGAAATTCCACTTGCCTGGCTTTTTCTCTAGGATCTGGAATTCAAATTTAGGCTTCACTTGTTGATATAAGACCTGGAGGTGCCTGTTGCCCTCACTGATTTGGGTGGACAAGCCAGGAATTGTCTCCAGAGAGGAAATGAAACTTTCTGAGTTTGGACTCCACACCTCCATCTCCTGTTGGGGTGGACAGAGAGGATTTGCAGAATCCTGGCTGAAAAATGGGCAACAGTTGTGATTAAAAAGAAAAACCCTTTGTCAGCTTTCTTAACAGCTATTTTATTCTTATTTTATCTAAAAGCTATTTTATCCCCCATGTGGGGAGAAAAAGGGGGAAGGATGCCTTTGAATAGCTCCTGTGCCTTGGAAACATTTTTAATATCCCTTTAAGTACAAGCTCAAGCGTATTTCTGGCTGATATGAATTGCTCTTATATTAAAAATGTAGCAGTGGTGTTTTATGAAGGGGAAACATTTTTAATGCCAAAGGAGGGCTATTTTAAAATGAGTTGCTTTTATGAAATGGATGAGGCGGTTTTATTTAAAAAAGACCATTTGGGAGGGAAAACTGTGGCTGTATTTCTGTCTTACAGAGTAAGACAAAGCTGCATTTTTTACACTACCTCTTTTTTTGAAAAGAAGGGGCTGGATTTGAATTTTTTGGTGTTTCCATGGGATCTGTTTAGGCTCTGCCTGCAGACAAAAATCCAGTTTTTCATGAAGAGTGTGATATTAGAAATAGTCAAAGGTGTTTCTTTGGCTCAAATACAAAGTGACCTTGTGGAAAACTGCTTTGGAGTAAAATCTGCATTTATAATTACAAATAATATTAATTTAAAATATAATTAATAATAATTGATAATTACAAATAATAATATA
>NW_005054510.1:2175-7982 GCF_000277835.1 Geospiza fortis | reverse complement strand
AATAATATCTAAATAATTATAAAAGTAACAATAATAATATTATTATAAATAATAATTATAAACATTTCCCTTCTGGCTCTGTAGAGATTGCTGTGATAGAAAACACAGGGTTTTGGCCACGGCCTCATCCTTCCTGCCAAAGCTGTGCCTGAGGATAGGCAGCACCAGCCCCGCTTTGCCTCCAGTTTGCTTGCTGAACTGCTCCATGAGCCTGGCTTCTCCCCTTTGTTTCCTCATTAAAAGCTCTGACCCTGCATTCTCACCTCTGTTTCCTCATTAAAACCTCTGGTTCTAGTCCATAATTCCGGATTGTCCCCTTTGTTTCCTCATTAAAAGCTCTTGTTCTAATGCATTATCCTGGATTCTCACCTTTGTTTCCTCATTAAAACCTCTGATCCTGGATTCTAACCTTTGTGTCTTCATTAAAAGCTCTTGTTCTAGCCCATAATTCTGGCTTCTCCCCTTTGTTTCCTCACTAAAACCTCTGGTTCTAGTCCATGATCCTGCCCCCTTGTTTCCTCATTAAAACCTCTGGTTCTGGTCCATAATTCTGGATTCTCGCCTTTGTTTCCTCATTAAAAGCTCATTTAAAGTTCCTGGAATTTTATTCTTTTCACTCTATCATTCGTTTCTCAGCTTGCTGCTTTCTCTACCCCACCCCTCATCTCTCACTTCTTCGTGCTTGGGGGCAGAGGGAAAAACCTTGGGAATGCATCCTCTAAAGATCAAAAAAAAAAGTTAAAAGCCAGGAAAACACTTTTTTTTGAGCGTGCTTGTTTGCAGGAAGTTGAGAGTGGCCGCGGATGTTGTGAAGAAGAGCGAGGCTGATCTGTGCTCACACAGGATTATTTTGAAAACAGACTGTGGGTGGCACAGGACCAAAGGCAGATTTAAACACTTTTCAGAGGTGAAATTCCTCCTTTCCTAAATTACTGTCTTGGCTCATTTCAGGGTGTGGTGTGTGTGCTGCAGAGAGGCTGCCAGAGTGCTGGTAATGCTTTGGCAGTCCTGACTGACCTCAGGTGCTGCTTCCACAGCTCTGCCATCCATCCCAGGAAATCCATGTCCTTGGTTTGAACAGACTGGTGTCTGCTGAGGAAGGTGGGAACTTCCCCTGAAATGGAAAGTGTAAACCCCCTCCCTGTGAATTATTGTAATTTTGAAATTAAGAGGCTCTCGGGCAAAGATATGGGGGTTGGAATAACAGTTCTTTACTAGGGGGAATAAATAAATACATAAATAAAAAATTAAAAATAAAATAAAAATGCAGTAATACAAAGCACCACTGCCAGAGTCAGAACATGCCCCGACCCCCTGTGTGTCAGGGGGTGGCACAGCCCCATCCCATGGGGGCTCAGCCCTCCTGCAGTGCCAGCTGTGCTGCTGCTGGAGCAGGGATCCTGCACAAGGGGGGAGTTTTCCTCTGCAGCTCCAGGGCTGCTGCAGATGGGCCTGGGCTCCCTCTGGCAATGCAGTGGGCAAAGGCTGCTGGGGTGTCCCAAAGCTCAGATTGGATCCAGGTAGGAATGCTTGGCTCCTCCCCTGGGCGGAGCATCTCCCCATGGGATGCTGGAATTGGATCAGCCCTGCAGGGACACTCAGTGGCCATGGACAGAAGATAATTAATAATTAATAATCAATGGGCCATGAACAGCAGAGATCTCCTGGAGGGAGGATTGGCTGTGGGAGAGATAAAGAAAACTGCCCCATGAACAGCCGAGAACTGCCCCAGCTCTGACAGATGGGGACAGAATAAACACCCCTGGATATATTTTGTAGCCTAAGACATTTGTGTTCTTGAGTAGAGGGAGAAATCATGGCTTCTGTCACCCAACAACACATTCCATGTAGGAATCCCTCTCCCTGACCTCTGG
Source organism: Geospiza fortis (assembly GCF_000277835.1). Lineage (NCBI taxonomy): Eukaryota > Metazoa > Chordata > Aves > Passeriformes > Thraupidae > Geospiza > Geospiza fortis. The sequence goes on along the minus strand of NW_005054510.1, from coordinate 6,108 downwards.
GTTGGGAATCAAGAGCTCGCACAGCCCTGCAGGTCAAAAGGTTGCACACCGAGTGTGCTTCAGGTTAAGTTTCTGCAATTGCTGAAAGGCAAAGGGGAAAAAACTCAGCAGTGTTTGTTTTGTCTTTAATCATTCCTGCACAAAGGCAGCTCTCTGCCTCCCTGGGGTCTGCCTGGGTGGTTTTGCATATCTGAGAGATGCAGTGTTGGCTTCACCCCTTCCCTCTCCATTATTTATCTATTCCTTTGTGTCGGGGCCAGCTTAAGTTGTGAGCAGTTCTCTGGGCTGTGGTGATAATTATATTTATTCCTCTGAGATGGTTTTCCTTGGGTTTTCAAACAAGACAGGGGCCTTTGAGATCCCACTCTCTGTCGCTCTCTGATAGCTTTTGAACCATTTGTGAATTTCCAGCAAATTTTTCCAGCATGTGTCAGTCTTAAAGAGAACTGGATGTTATTTTTGTTACCCAAAGGGACTGCTAGAATCCTATATTTCTATAAGTTTCATAAACACAGGTGGGAGAGAAATGGGTGTTAATTCTATATTTCCTTAGGTTTGTAAACGGAGGTGGGAGAGAAAAGGGTGTCAGTCCCACTGCTGGGGGCTGAGGGTAAGGTCACCCATCCAAGAAACCAGGATCCGTGTGGGAGACATCCCAAATGTCCCAGGAGCAGGAAAAGCAGCTTTGTGCCTAAACTTCCATCCATTTCCATGGGAAATTCAGGGTTCTGTGGTTCCACCACCCACAGAGCGACCTGAGTGTTAAGCCTTATATATTTAGAATTTATTTTTTCATGCTGCTCCTTCTGCTGCTTCAGCCATCTGACTGACATCTATCTCAGCATTTCATATCTCAGTCCCTTCCCTGAGAAAGGAGAGTGTGAAGGCTGCAAGCAGAATGAGGTATCTGTTTTTGGGATGGAGAAGGTGTCAGGAAAACTAATCCACAAACACCAGAGGTTAGTGTCCAAAAAGGAGACAGAGAAGTCCTGGAACTTTATTCCAATCAAGGGAGAGGCCATGGGGCATCCCCTGGGGTGTCTCCAATTTTTGGAGGACGCAGCCTCCTTTTTATCCCAATTTCCCAGCCACATTTCCCTTCTGTCTTCCCCATTTCTGAGGTACTTGAGAGGTTCAGACTTCCCAGAACACCTGATCCCAAAGATTCCCCTCTAATGTATAACCCTCCCTTTTAATTCTTATGGAATTTAGGGGTTTTCGCCCGTTGTTTCTTTCATCTTTCAATATCCAATGTTATTTATCAGCCAATCTATGGTTTGTTTGTAAAGGCAAATCTCTTTTTCCATTCATCAATCAGTGGGATCTTTCCCATTGTATCTTTTCTCTCCCAGTGCTGGTTTTATCTCCCAGCAGAGCCACAGCTGGTTTGGAAAGACAAATCCCTCATTCCTCTCAAAGGTGACGTGTGAGACAAACACACCCCTCGTGTCTGGCATTTTGGGGAGTGCAGAACACCCTGATCCCGTCCCTTCCTGCAGACAGAGACGCTTTTTGGGTGCATGAATCAAGTGAACTCAATGATTTTGTCTCCCTGCCATCCCTGGGGCTGGCACAGATGACCTCATGTCTGGGAGAGCACAGGGCACCCTGTCCTCTGCTTCCTGCATGGACAAATCCACTCCCTGCGTGTTCTGAGATCTGATTTTCAGTGCTGATTTTCACCCTTTCAACAAAAAAAGTGTGCAAAGCCTTCTATGCGCAGTTCTCAAGGGAATTCCTGTGTGAGGAAAAGGTATAGACCAATTATATTTAAATACTTCATTATTTTTAAAAAAACTGTTTTTTCCTTTCCTCCCTTAAAAGCTCCTTTAGTGGTATCTCTCCTTCACCACCCATCAGCAAATTCTGAGGGACAAAAAGGCTCTGATGTGAGCTGGGAAGGGACCTGCAGCCTTCCCTCCAGCCTTGTGACACCAGGACAGCCATTGCTCCTCTCTGTCAAAAGCTCTAATTCCTAATTTAGGAGGCAATTCTGGTGCAAATTGGTGTGCCTTGCAGATAGAATTAGAGTCTGTGTGATGATTTGGAAAATACAATCAATTTACTCCAATTGTTTGTACATGTCAGATCTCTCTCCAATAATGAAGAATTTACTCCCTCCGTGCATGAACACAAACAATGAGCCATTAGCCACGGAATGGGAGGCAGAAACAGCACATGGGGGTGAGGGGCTCCTCCTCAGGGGACCTGACCTGGAAATGTCCTCCCTCCCTGTTCTCAAAAATCCTGAAATTCCACTGAATTCCACCCAGGAATCCCAAAAATCCCCAAATCCACACAAATTCCATCCAAGAACCCCAAAATTCCCAGAAATTCCCCCCAAACCCACCCAAAATTCCACACAGGAATCCCAAAAATCCCCAAATCTACCCAAAAATTCCACCTAGGAATACCAAAAATCCTGAAATCCCACCCAAATTCCACCCAAAATTCCACCCAGGAATCCCAAAAATCCTGAAATCCCACCCAAAATTCCACCCAAATTCCACCCAAGAACCCAAAAATTCCCCCAAAATTCCATCCAGGCGTCCCAAAAATCCCCAAATTCCACTGCAATTCACAGATTCTCCAGGTGGGAGGATCCCGTGGCTGTAAATTCCTGGAGCATGCAGATGTTCCAGCATATGTATCCCATCTCTGGGGCCAGCCTTAATGCTGGGGGAAATGCACGAGATGCTAAAACCTGCATTATCTGGGATTTAGGATGTTTGCTTGGCAGAACAAGGGATTAGAGAACAGAAAGCTGAAATGACCATCTGTCTGCAGAAAAAGGATCCCGTGAATTCAAATTTCCATGGTCGTTTTCCCTAATCTGCTTGGCTTCATTTGATAGCTTCTATCAGAGCTGATGTCCTGTGCCCCAAACAGGGACAGAGTTCATTTCCCACATGTGGGAGTTCTCTCCTACTTGTCTTTCTACGAGGAACTCTAGAAACTGTCAGTCTTGAGTTTCCTGTTGTTTGCAGCCCATAATTTTAGTGTTGGGGAAGATGAAACAGGAAAGTCTTATAAATATGATTGCCTGGCAAAAGATTTGATGTCAGAACCCAGGAAATTCCTCTGGCTGCCCTGGAGGGCTCGAGCCCCTGCCCAGGGGGCTCAGAGACCTTGGCACAGAGCCCAGACCCCTGTGCCTTTGATCTTGACCCATGACAAATTACCAACCTTTATATGAAGAATTACAAGTCAAAAGAGTTTAAGTAGAATAATAGTTAGTTTGTCATGGAGGGAAAAATAGATTGTTTGGAGTTCTTAGAATGGGGGTTCAGGAGGCAAGATGGAGGGATATGGGCATGTCCAGCCTTTCTCCTTCTTCTCTACCTCCATCTTCTGCTGTGATGGTGGCACTTTGGGATTGGTTTAGAGTAGAAGCTCGCTGTCTAACACAGGTGATGGTATTGGGAAGTAATTGTAAATATTGTACATGTAGTTTTTAGTATAAAAAGATAACACTGCCCTGGGAGCAGGCAGAGTGCCTCTGTCTGTCCTGCTTGACGGACCTTGGCTGGACAGGAGAAAGAATTTTATAGATAATAAACAATAAACAACCTTGAGACTGAGAACTGAAGAGCTCTGACTCTTTCTTCGACCACCGGGCTGGGAAAAGAGACTTTCTAACACATCTGGGGGTCACTGTGAGCAGCAGAGATTCTGAGAATTTGGAAACTATAAGCAAGATTGAAATGAAAGCAAGCTTTGAGATCCCTCAGTTACTGAACAACTGGAAAACAATGGTGTGGCTGGCTGAAGATAATCCCCTTTTGATGAAACAACACCCTCTGCTTGCAGACAGGCCCAAGGGTCAGAGCAGACCCTACAGCTTGGCAGAAGGGGCCCAAAGAGGAGTTTTTAGGGTTTAAAATGTAACACAGGATGGTAATGTAATGATTCTTATAGGCTGTATGTAAATGC
>NW_005054510.1:262-1959 GCF_000277835.1 Geospiza fortis | reverse complement strand
GTGATGAAACCCCAGGGGTATAAAAGCCTGAGCATCCACCTTGAAGATGAACCAGCCACGTGGTGTGCACAAGGGGCAGTTCCCAGTGCTGCAGCTTCTTCCTTTTGTAGTCCTTTGTTGTGTTTTTGTTAATAAACCACTTTAAATTTTCAAAGTGAGCAGTTGTCTCTCACAAAATTCAGCACAGAAGAAGATTTATTGTATTGTAAGGGGAACTTCCCATCTCTCTGGGGCTCCTCTTTGGGACTCCTCTTTGGGGTCTGCTCTGAGCTGTGGCTGGCAGCTCCACCCAGGCCCTTTGCAATAACCCACAAGTTCCAAGCCCTGGCTTCAGAGATCTCTCTCTGTCCATCCTGACCATCCTTTTAATTATTAATAATTGTTAATAATAATTATTAATTAATAATTATATTAATTATTTTACAATTTACTGGGAACTAATATTTAAATTCCATTTTAAGCATTCATTTTTTAATATTGATTTTTTTAATAAAAAAAATTTAAAACTCCTACATTTATCACTCCTACATTTTTAGGGTTTTCAGCACCTTCTATCCCCAAAGAATGAGAGCTGCATTTGTATTTCTCCTAGATCTAGAACTGAAATGTTTTCTCCTCTGGGCTGGGATGACTCACACTCTTGGACCTTATCTCTGCACAACGGTTTAGGCACCAATTCCAGCTGTTTATACACCAATTTTTGCCACGTGCTTGTGGATCTGTTGGTATTTGATGTGTCCCCATAGAGCCCCTGCTCCTGGAAATGTGAGAATCTTGAAATTTTGGGTTTAAAAATGCTTCAAGGCCTTGTGGCTGTTGAGGAGAAATCTGGAAGCGTGTTAAAAGTGCTGCCTGTTGAATCACATCCCAGAGAGCTTAAAGCCCCGAGTTTATTAATTTTAAATCTCATTATCTTTAAAAGCAAATTATATTTTCCTTAAAATAGCAGAGGCATAGCGCCTACAAAGAGGCAGCAGATCCTTGGTTCTGTGGTGGGGCTGTGCACTGGGAGATGCAGAACCTCTCCTAACTGATGAGATACTCAGAGCCTGAAGGAAATAAAGTTCTTTGCTTTGTTTTTAAAACTTGCCTTTCTCCTGTTTTTTAGGATTTAGTTCTGAAGGCAGAGAGCCTTGCTGGCAGACCTTGATTTGGGGTATCTTCAGCAAGACAAAGAGGTTGCTGGGCATTAATCAGCTCTGATGGAATGGTTTGTGGCTGTGCTGGCAATAGCATGCTGTCCCCAGGGGATCCCAGGTGCCTTTGGAGTGAAACACCAAATATATTGGGGCCCTCACCCCAGTGCAGGCCGCCTTGAACCACAGAAGCTTCAGATTCATTTGAATATTTCTGTGTTCTGAGTTCTGCCTATACAGCCTTCCTTCTCTTTTAGCATTCCCAGGTTTACAGCAAGGTGAGTGGCATTTACAGCGCCGGAAAATTTGTCAGAGCTGCATTCTTCTCCTCATCTCCGTGCCCGTCGCATCAAGCAATTAAAAGGAAGACGATGTAAATAAAGAACGGTGCCGGACATGCTCATCACAAGCCCTATGCCCTTATCCTGGCAATGAAAACCCACCTGCACCAGTCCTTGGTGGCAGATTGCAGGAGCCACTTGGCACTGTCAAACCACCAGGAGTTGCCACTGGTGCCAGCTTGCGTCTGGCAAGCATCCTGCGTATCGCGGAATTTCAGGA
>NW_005054510.1:0-145 GCF_000277835.1 Geospiza fortis | reverse complement strand
GAGTTGGCACTGGTGCCAGCTTGGGTCTGAGAGGCATCCTGCGTATCGCGGATTTCAGGGAGCCACCCGGCCACCCCAAGCCTGTGGCCCCCACACATAAACAACGGGCATTTACCTACGAAACAAAACTCACCAGCCCCGGTCC
>NW_005054509.1:1078646-1079122 GCF_000277835.1 Geospiza fortis | reverse complement strand
AGCCTTCAGAGGAACTTAAGGGAAATGCCATATGGGTGATCTCTTGCCATACTGATACGTATTATTCTGTCAGGAAAGGTACATTCAGAACATGCCTCCAGCATCTGGCAAGGCCTTCAAAGCATCATTCACCAGCATTTCCAAATAATCCAAGTCATGAATCCCAGTCGAGAAGGCAGCACAGATCCTACAGAACCATTTCCCTGGTGTGCTGGGATCCCCTTCTGCCTTGGGGAATTGGGCACTGCAAGGGGGTGGGGTAAGGCTGTGGGAGCCTGTGGTTCCTGGGCACTCTCCAGACACTTTGCAGTCCCTGTGCAACATCCCGGGAGGGGAAGCTGGAGCAGCCCAGGGCCCTGGGGCTCTCTCACTCCCACACGGGAAACCCTCATTAAATGCTTGGGGAAATCTGCAGTGCCACAGCTGTGGCTCCCAACCTCCGTCCCTCCCTCCTGCTTGCCCACCTGCCCATGGAA
>NW_005054509.1:1041148-1076266 GCF_000277835.1 Geospiza fortis | reverse complement strand
CAGCGTGTCCAGATGTGCAGCCAAAGCCCCCGGCTGCTGAGCCCCAGGACAAGGCTCAGGGAAATGCACCCACCTTGTCCTGCCTGCTGCATTTCCTTCAGCATTTGCCCCATGTGTTTTGATGGCTCAGGGGGTTTCTTGTGTCCTGTAGGTTTGTTCTTTCCCGTTGGGGGTCCTAAGAGCAACATGGTTCCATTTCCCAGGAATGGGTGCCACAAAAGCAGGGCTCAGCCTGTGGGGTCAGCAGGGACACACTACTCACCCCTGCGATGGGAGCTGGGCTTCTGTGTAGGAATCAGCACAGGGATAGGAAAAGTCCTCCCTGCAGACACACCTGTAACTCAACAGCCACAGAAGCTTCTGCCCTCTCTGCTCAGCTGCACAGGCACCACTGAGCCCCAGGAGCGGAGAGGGGATCGTGCAGGGCGAGGGCACACACGTGCATGGCTCTGTCCTGGCACCTGCAGCGATGCCCCCTGGCCGAGCTTTGGGCTCTGAGCGGGCAGCTCTCCCAGGGGAAAGGCCTTGACCTACCCTCACCATCTCCCAGAGGCTCAGTCCTGGACGTGGGTTGGGAAGCCAGATCACCTCCACCCACAGGTTTAGCTGCAAAGAAAGGAAGGCCAGAACAGCACCCGTGGCACTGTAGGAGATCCTCAGGCTGCAGGCAAGGGTCAGACCCGGGGCACAGCCCTGGGCCCAGCCCCTTCCCTCTCTGCTCTTCTCCGTGGCTGCACAGAGCACACGGAAGGACACACTGCCATTGCACATGGGAGGAGGATGGACAGCTAAATGCTCCTTCCTCCCACTGACAGTGATACTGTGGGATCACTCAGGGCTCCAGAAGGGAGCAGGGCAAGGTTTTCAGAATTCTTCAGCCCTGACTTAATGTTAGCCAAAATGGCAGATGCATGAGCTCTTGCCACATTGACACTGAGTATTGGTATTTGAGGTGTTAGGGCTGGGTTGGACTTGGTGATCTTGATGGTGTCTTCCAACCCAGTGATCCTGTGATTCATGGTGTGCTGGGATCCCCTTCTGCCTCTGGGAAATGAGCACTGCAAGGGTGTTGGGTAAGGCTATGGGAGCCAGGTGCGAATGGTCATGGCCAAACTGCACAGGGGCCTGGGGAGCTCTGGGCTGGCTCCTGGTCGCTCTCCACCCTCTTTGCAGGCCCCGTGACACATCCCTGGAGAGGAAACAGGGGCTGCCCCAGGCCCATGGGGGCTCTCTCCCTCCCCCAGAGGAAACCCTCCCTAAAGGCCTGGGGAAAAGCATCCCCAGCGCTGCCCGGGGAGCAGGGAGCGCTGGCCCAGGAAAGGGGAGCCAGGCTGCCGGCTCACCTGCTCCCCGCGCTGGCAGCGGAGCAGCCTGGGCAGCCCTGGCAGGCAGGGCCACGGCCAGGAGGAGCAGGAGGAAGAGGCGCAGAGCAAGGGCCATGGTGCCTTGCCCTCTGCCGGTCCCGCAGCTCTTGCTGCCACCGCTGTCCTGACACCGCTGTGCCAATGTCAGCACCACTGCTGCCGCCGCCGCTGCTGCCGCAACAGTTGTGCTCAAGGACTGACTGCTCGCTCCTTGTGCTGCTGGGCAACCACCGGCTCTGGCACCTCTGTGACCTCAGAGCCTGCTGTGACCTCAGCCTGCTGTGACCCCTGAGCCTGCTGTGACCTCAGAGCCCCACTGTCATCTCATGGCCTCAGCTGTACCCTCACAGTGTACCCCCCATCTGTAGAAATGCACTGCCCTGATTGTAAATGTTTTTCTTCATCAAAGGTCCAATACTCAGGAAAACCTTTTTTTATGCCTGCTGACATTGGTGGTCATGCTGTGTCCCTGGAGATGCTCTTGATGGGTTCTGCCTTTTCCTGGGTATTCGTTTTGAGTAGATCCATGCTGAGATATTGTACTCTAATAAACAGTGTCACTGAATCACAGAATATGCTAAATTGGAAGTACCTCACAAGAATCATGAAGTCCAGCTACTGGCCCTGTACAGGAGCATCCTCAAGAGTCACACCAGGTGCTTGAGAGTATTGTCCAATTGCTTTTTAGGTCTCTCAGACTTGGTGCTGCCCTGGGGTGCCCAACCATCCTCTGAATAAAGAACCTTTTTTCTAATATCCAAACTAATTCTCCCAGACACAGCTTCAGGCTATTCCCTATCACTGGAGACAACAGAAACACATCTGTTCTTGTCTCCAATCTTCCCATCCTGAGGAAATCGGAGACCCCAATCAGGTCTCCCATCAGTCTCCTCCAGGCAGAAGAGACAAAGAGTCCTCTGCCGCTATTCACACAGCTTCCCCTTAGGGCCTTCACCATCTTCACTGCCCTCCGTTGAACACTGTTTTTTATATTGCAGCAACCAAAACCTCAGACAGTATTTGAGGTGAGGCCGCCCCAGCGTAGAGCAGAGAGAGACAATCCCCTCCCTGCCCAACTGGGCCTGGCGTCCCCCAGAACAGGGATGTCCCCCCTGGCTGCCAGGGCACTGCTGACTCATATCCAACTTTCCATCCACTAGGATTCCCAGGTCCCTTTGCACGGTGCTGCTCTCTAGCATCTCATTCCCCAGCCTGTCCATACATCCCAGGTTGCACCATCCCAAGTGCACAATCTGGTGCTTTCCCTTGTAGACCTTCACTGAGTTTGTGATTGTCCAGCCCTCCAATTTGTCCCTCAGCCCAGGGACGCTCAGCATGGGCTCCCCCAGCCCTCAGGACCTCGCCGCTGGTCACAGCAGCCCCTGCCTGGCTCCTGCCTGCCCACACTGTGCTGGTCCTGCACACAGCTTGCCCTGCAAAGAGCTTCCGGAGCAGCTATGACCATTGGGTTACCCCTGTCTCCATACTGATGGCTTTACACACAACAGCTGGCAGTCCTGTGGGCCTGGTAATGGAAAGAAAACACTCTGCTCCACTGCTGTTTGCTTTCTTCTCCTGGTGCTTGGCTGCAGGGGCAGGGAGGGAGGATCTGCAGCCTCCTGGGGCAGCTGCTCCCTGGCCATTGCCTGAGGTGATTCCTCTCTGCTGGGGAGGGAGAGCCCTCCAGGGCTGGTGCCCAGCTGGCAGAAAGCAGCACTGCTACTGCAGCTGAGATACCCACTTTGGGCCTCTTCTCCTGGCATTCTGTGCTCTCCTGCTCCTCCTGGCCCAGCCTGAGGCTGGGTTGGCTTAGTGTATGTGGCTGCTGAGGCCAACTTCTGCTCACCTTGTGGTGCCAAGAGAATCAAGAATCACTGCATGTGGCCACTGCCTCCCAAGGAGGCTCCTGGTGCAGGCACTGCTGCAGCATCCCTCCTGAACAGCCTTGTGGTCTTGTGTTTGGGGGTGGGACCGCACCCCAGGGCTCTGCTCTGACATGGGGGACCCTGGCTCACTCTAGGATCTCTCCCAGGTCTCCTCCCTGAGCTTCATCCCACGGCTCAGCCCCAAGGGCCCGACAGGTATTAGGAATTTCACAGCCTACCACTGGTGACTCATAGTCAGAATGCACAGGAAAACTCCAGCTGTGTTCCAAAATACCAGATGCTGTGTTGTTTCCTTCCCACTGCAGATTTTCCATCACCCCAGCCTCAGCCCCTGGCAGCCTGCCTGGATGTTCTCCCTGTGCCTCTTCTGCAATCCCACCCGTCCAGGTCCTCCTGCTTCTGTGGGCAGCTCTTTGGGCCACTGAGGCCCTGTTCCTCCTTTGTTTGTGAGCACGTCCGAGTGAGAGATGATTCAGGGGCTCAGCACCAAGACCTCCAGCAGCAGTGGTCAGTTCCTGAGCACCCTTGGTGGCCACAGGCAGTTGCCCAGGGCTCTGGCAGGGATGTGAAGGGGAGGCTGTGCAGGGGAGCAGCCCCCATGCCCCAGCCCTGCCCATGGGGGCCTGCAGCCCGTGGGCATGGAGCAGCAGTTTCTGGTGTGACAGAGCCAGCAGCTGGGCAGTGCAGCACACATTGCACACATCTACTGCAGGGATATGTTGGCAATATTGGGTATACATACACTCCAAATTGAAAAAATTCAGGCTAAGTGTAGCTTAATTTCAGAGGCATTAGGGAAGAATTATTACCACTGCTTTCCTGGCTGAATTTTGGAACATTATACTTTTTTTTAATACTTTATAAAAACAATCTCTGAGTCTGGAAAGGGAGTTTTTCAATCACAAGGGCTCTTGCTTCACTCCAGGAAAAGTGTAATTCAGTGTACCAGGGAGATTTTCTCTTAACATATTGCTGAGTTCTCATGCTGCCACTCATTAGTAGAGATGAAATAATTTCTCACTGTTTATGTTTGATTTTTGTTTGGAAACAGTAGGGGAAAAATGTACCCACTGTGAAGATTTGGTTCATGTGGGTCAGTTATTATTTCAGCTGCATAAGTTGAGGGAGGAATTCACAGAGGTTATCCCAGGCAGAATCTGGTGCTGATGCTTGTGCCATTGGAGTCTGGAGTGGGCTCCTTCCTAGCACAACTCACCACACTGAGCTGCTGGGCATATCTGGTTTGTTTTCTGGTTTTTACTGACTAGGAACAGTCAGCATCATTTAAACAGTACCTAAAACAGATTTGTTGGTTCCTCTGAATCAACTCAAACTGTGGGTTTGAGTTTCTCCAGGTTTCTCCAGGTTTCAGCCTGGAGAAAAGAAGGCTCAGGGGGAGCCTCGTGGCTCTCCACAAGTCCCTGACAGGAGGGTGGAGCCAGGTGGGGCTCTGCTCCATGGGAACAGGGACAGGACAAGAGGAAAAGGTCTCAACTTGCACCAGCAGAGGTTTAGATTGGAAACTAGGGAACATTTCTTCTTGGAAAAGATTGTAAAGCATTGGAACAGGTTGCCCAGGGCAGTGGTAGAATCACTATCCCTGGAAGAGCTCAAAAGACATGTTGATGTGGGACTTGGGATGTGGTTTAGTGGTGAACATAGTGATGGTGGTGGTTGATGGTTGGAATTGATTATTGTGAAGGTCTTTCCCAACTTTAAGGATTCTCTGATTCCACGATTATAAACAACCCAGTGATAACATAAACTAATCTCTCTTGGTGTAAATGACTTGGTTCACTCTCTGATGTTTTCTCCACATTCATCTGCCAATGCATCTTCCAGCACATGGAAGGAATAAACCAGGTGTGAAGACTGGAGAAGGAAAATGAGCCCACATCACTTTCCTTGGGAAGAGAAGAGAAGATTTGGCAACTTCCAGAGGGGAGGAGAAACAAAAAAAAAGGTTTGAGAAGCTGAAGTAGTGGCAGAGGTAGGAGGGAGAAGAAATAAGAGGTGAGAGAAATGGTGGCTATGAATTGCAGGGCAGGCAGAGGACACCAGTGACCCGAACAGTTTGGCACCTCCTGGCCATTAGGCAGCTGACCCCAAAAGTTCATCTCTGCTCAAAAGGACATGCACAGCCTCGCCCACCCAGCACAGGTGCAGGAACAGCATGAGGAAATGGGAGGTGAGTGTCATAAACAACCTAAAGAGTGTTGTGCATTTCCAGCAGGTTTTGCAGCCTGTACGGAGCACCTTGGTCCTGGTTGCACTGTTCCCAGACACCAACACCACTAGATCAGAGGGAGCTGATTTAATCAGTTGTTAAAATAATCAGATCATTTGAAGTCAAGCCATTTGAATGATAAGGACCATTTAAATCTTGCTGCTGCTGCTCAGAAGGCAAAAGATTGGGCTGAAGCCAGAGCTTTGAGGAACAGCCGGATAGTGACAGGTAGAGCCAGGGAATGATAACATGGCACCCACCTCAGTTTGCAAAGAATCATTTGCCCAGCAGGAGCCCAGCTCCAGAGCAACATCCCTGGAAACTCTGCATCATAAATAGTAGGGAGTTCATTCATACTGCAAAAGATTTCCTGGCCTTATTTACCCTTCCACATGTGCTGCACCTCTTCAATTCAAAAGCCATGGGAGTACTCTGTCTGTGCTGGAAGGTTTGTTCATACCCTGCTCCTGCTCTGCACCAAGATGTTCTCTGTTCTGCTGCTGACCAATGCATCTCCTGGCTCCGTATCACTGAAGGAAAAGAAATCTATTTACAAGATACAAACAGCTTTGTGTAAATCACAGCCATGGGCTGCCAATTGTGTCTTCTCCCAGGCCAGCAGTGCCTCCTTCCCCCAGCACAGAGTGCTGCACTAGCGCAGCTCCAGGGGCGTGTTGCTATTAGGTCATGTCACCAGGGACTGAAAAGCACCAGACTATGCCCTGTGTCTTAAAAATCCAGATGTGTGATGATTATCTCATGATAGCCATCATAGGTCCTGTGGTAAGGGAATTTCTAATAATTTAGCCTTCAGGAGTTCTTAGGCTGGGATGAGCCCATGCTAGGAGCTGGAGCAAACTGTGTGCTCAGGTCTACTGTGTGAAACAGTCACTGAGGTCCTAGTGCTGCCTTTTCCCTGAAAAGATGGAGCTGTTACATTCTCCTGAGTTCACATGGTGTAACCAGATAATTTCTAGTTGGGAGGATGGACAGCAATGCTCAAACCACTAATATCACTAAATATAGTTGCATGAGATTAAATAAGAATATCCTTACTTTCAATCACACTCCCCTTTTTTACCACCTGATTACATATGTTGTTATAATTCTTTCCTTATATTTCTTCTTTCTATATGTTGATCATCTCGGGGCTGCAGCTGCAGCAGGAGTGGAAGCACCTGGGGAAATTACCCATCTCCCTCGGGCCAGACATGGATTTTGACCCAGCAAACCAGAGGAACACTGACATAAAGGTGGAGTTTTGTGTTATCCACGGAACAAAACGTCACAGCAAATGACTGCCTTGAGTCTGGTGTGTTTCCTAATAGACTTGTCAAGGAAGTATGAAGGAAATGTCCTTACTGTTTATCACAAAAGGTCAAGTGTACAAACACCTGCAGCTGCAGACATCTGAAGGATGCTGTGGTTACAGAAGGCACTGCCTCATTTTCTGCTGCTGGGAGTCTCTAGCCCTAAAGAGAGCTTGTTCAGGTTGGGGGAGATTTCAAGAGACAGCAGGAGGCTCCCTTTTTCTTTATGCTTCTTAAAAATCCCTCCCCTCTTCCCACTAAATGTGCAAGCACTGTTGGCTGCAGCTTCCAGTGGCAATTTCCAGCGGCAGATTTCTTCTTCCCATGATAGTGCCAAGCTCGCAGGGCCCTGCCGGAGGGACCTCTGTGAGCAGTGAGATTTACACTCTTTACCAGCAGTCATGTGCCAGGACAGCCCTGGCACTGCAAACATGTTTTCCCTCTGCAGTTTGCAGTAACAGTCAAGGAGCATCCAAACTCTTGCAAAGCAAAGCTTGTTTAAAGGATGGGTTTAGTCCCGGTGAGCTTCCAAGGACTCCCCCTTTGAAGCAGCCTATGCAGGGGGGGTCTGAAGTGTCCCTGTACCCTCCGAGTTTCAGACGGAGCTTGGAAAATATGTAACCCTCCCCTAACCGTCCCCAAGAGCAGACAAGATGCCGTCCCCCTTTCCCGGAGCTGGGGGGTGGAGAGGAGCCTGGAATGGCAGTGATGGGCGGGCTTGTGGCCGTCCCATTTCCAGCAGTCTCTGCCTTCCCCCGCTGGCCTCGCGGGTGCTCTGCAGCTTCTCCCCGTGAGAATACCCTCTTCCCCTGTGCAGAATTCAGGAGTAATGCACAGTCTCTCCCCTTCCCAGAAATCAGGCTGTGTGAGTGTGTTTGCATATGTGGACATGCCAAGTTTTAGCCCAAAGAGAGTTCTATACCTGACTTACAACCCACTGAAATAATTTTATTATGGAAGCAGTGACATAACCCGATAGTAATGCACACACACCACTCCAGTGCCAGGGGTTTATAAGGCTTTTACGAGGTGTGTGTGCAGGAGGTGACATCCTCAGCACACGCAGAGCTGGCATTGCCTGGCTGGAACCCTTCCAGCGAGGGGCTGGTGGCCCCGGGGTGTCTGACAGCACTGTGGAGGTGGCTCCTCACACAGCAGACGTGGGAAAGAGACAAGGACATGAGTTCAAATAGCTCATGGCAATGGTTGGCAGGAGCTCCTGAGAAATCTTCTCCTTAGTTCTGATGGGCAACAACAAAACAAATTTTGTGGGTGCAGCTATTGATCAGCTTCAGGTGAGCTCAAAGCAGAACTCTTCCTCCAACCCCTGCTGAAGATTATCTGCTCTGTAGTGTGGCCCACTGGCATCAGACCCTTGTAGCAGTGGGTTTCTGCTGCCATGGGCCATGAAATGAGATGTCCTGGCTGGTGCAGTTGTGTTTGAGGGAACTGGGACACCTCTGAACAGCCAGGACACTCAGGAGCATCCCTGGGGAGCAAGTATTAACTAGAATGTAAAATTTCATCTGCAGTCATCTTGCATTACTGCTGTTAAGAGGACAAATTTTCCATTGCCCTATGATTTCTGAGTGTTCAGGGTCACGGCTAAAACTGGGCTGGAGACAAGAAAGAGAAGTTTTGGCCAAATGGCCACTAATTCATGTGCGAGTGGTATTCAGCACCCAATGTGCTTTGCAGAACCAGTGAAGGTGAGGGGCTATTGTAAACCTGAAAAAACATGTTTGTGCTACAGCACTTGATTCCAAAATTGTACTAGAAAAGAACAAGCATGCCTTTGTAAAAAAATTGTGTGGTTTCTATTGCCCATCCCTCTACTGCGTGAGAAGCTGCCTGGAGAGCAATACTTGTTCAGCTGATGTTCTGAAGGGATTGATTCAGAAGCTATGACAAAAATGCAGTGTGAGCAAAACAGCAGCTTCAGTTCATAGAGTCAGGCATCACGAAAGCTGGAAAAGATCTCCAAGGTAAGTGAGTCCAATCTTTGACCTGATATCTGCACTTACCTGATCTGCAGGGATCTCTGTGCTGCCATTTTTAGTGAGTTCACCTATGGAGTTTATGGGGTGAGCACAGGAAACAGAGCCCAGATTTGACACATGAACAAAATATGTGGGATTTAAACCTCCCCACAGACCTCGGGTCACCTGTGCAGCTGCTCACCTCTTGCCTGGGACCAGCTGCTGTGAGCACCACAGAGACACAGGATTTTAGCCTCCAAAGACCTCTGTGGTTTGACTCCCTCATCTGTGTGTCACAGGGCCCAGAAGATCAGCTCTCTGCTGCAGGGAGCTGGCAATTCATCTATTTAGCACTTTCCTGGCAGTGCAAGAGGTAAGAATGGGAGAGGTGGATAGCAAAGTACAGCTTCATCATTTCTAGTAAGATCAGGTGAAAATACTGAGGAATTATTTTAATGTGAGAATAGGGAATAGTTTTAATATTCAATATTATTAATTTACAACAAACTCTAAGTAGATTAATTATACATACACCATGTTTCTTTCCCCAGATGATCATTTATCCACATAACTTTGCAAACCAACAATTAGAGCAGCATTCCCTGTGCTCTGATAATACTCTCTGGTGCTCCCAGGCTCAGGCTGCTCAAATGAACGATGGATGGGCTGTGCAGCAGCTGAGCGTGGCTGTAACAGCATTGTGGAATCATGAAGCATCATGCAGGAAAGCCTGGGGCTCCTGTGCCAATGGAGTTTCAGGGCATAACTTGCAGTAAGCTGGTGTTTTCTTGCTTCCAGTCTTTTCCTCCTGGCTCTTAAATAACGGCCAGAGGATGAGGTTGGCTGTGGTCTGGTTTCCCTGCTGTTCCAAAGCAGTGCATCACTCTGCACTCCTGTGAGGGAACCCTTTGGTATCTTTCCAGTCTTTAGTTTTTCTCAGTTATTCATCTGAGGGTTGCTTAATTGCTGTCTCCTACTTTTAGATAATATGGGGAGGTGTGAAGGAATGCTGCTCAGACACAAACTGGTCCCTTCTCAGCTTCAAAGGGCAAACAGTAATTCTCTCCCTGTTCTTTCTCTTGGGCTGTGGTGACACCGATGGCTCTTGCTGAGCTCTTGCCAAGGCTGTAGCCAGGGCACAGCCCTTTCCCACCTCCCTCTGGGCAGCAGGAGTACTCTGGGATTGGTTTTGAGAGCTGTGTCCTGAGAGGAGTGCAGGCAATGCGTGCAGGAGGAACCTGTGGTGGATTCTGTGGGTCATATTTCAGCAGACATTCACTGCAGCCTGCTGCAGAGTGAGACAGTTCCTGGTGTCTGTGTAACCAGGTACTTGGTCAGATGTTAAGAAGAAATTCCTCCCTGTGAGGGTGGGCAGGCCCTGGCACAGGGTGCCCAGAGCAGCTGGGGCTGCCCCTGGATCCCTGGCAGTGCCCAAGGCCAGGCTGGACAGGGCTGGGAGCACCTGGGACAGTGGGAGGTGTCCCTGCCCATGAAGGGGCGGCACTGGGTGGGCTTTGAGGTCCCTTCCCACCCAATCCAGTCTGGGATTCTGTGATTATTCTGTCTTTATTTTCACTTGTGAACTGATTTCAAGTCTACAGTGGTTTCAATGCCTGAAACCACTCACTGGGGCTGCTCCATCCCTGTGTGCACCTGGAGGAGGAGATGGTGAGCATGCAGCTTACAGTCCTGCTGTCCTTTCTCCCAGAACTATAAACACCA
This sequence comes from Geospiza fortis, assembly GCF_000277835.1. Lineage (NCBI taxonomy): Eukaryota > Metazoa > Chordata > Aves > Passeriformes > Thraupidae > Geospiza > Geospiza fortis. The sequence goes on along the minus strand of NW_005054509.1, from coordinate 1,065,778 downwards.
GGCTTTTCTCAAGTTTTCTATTTTCATTCCATTCTCACCCCTCAAAAGCTTGCCTATTTGTCAGCCCTTGAATAAGCCCCATTTCTCTCTGGCATGGTGGGAATGTTGTGGATTTCTGCTGGGTGCCTTGATGCCTATAGGTTTTGGGGTCAATGAGCTTATGCAGAGCTGTGCTCATGCTGGAAGTTAAACCTTGTCTTTAAAGAGTCTGGAAGAGCAGTAAGGAGGATTTTAAGTTCCTCACAGCAGAAGCTGTGTCCACTTGGCACCTACAGCCGTTCCAAGGCAGACTGTGAAGTCTCCAGAACAGTTTGATGATGCAGTGTTAAAACAACTTTCTGCTAGTGCTGGTAAACTGCCATGGCTTGGCTGAACTACCTATAGCTAAAGAACCACATATGAATTTGCATTTTCAGAGGGAATTTCCTGTGAAGTTTGAATGCACTTTTTTAGTGACAGCAGCCTATTCAACACTGCCTTGGCTCACCTGAAGCACTCTTGGCTTTCACTCAGTGTCCACGTTCACATTGTGGCTGTTGAATTATCAGAGAAGCCGTTCCATGTTTTCCAAGAAGCTGTTTTGAATTCTCCACTAAATGCTAAGCAGAGCTCTGTTGTGCTGCCATTTTCGGTGAGGTTTCAAATGGTTCATTTTTGTGCTATGACGAATTTTAATAATTGCTATAAGTATGCTATTAGTCAAAATGAGGGAGAAAGAAACCCAATTATTAAACTAGACTGCTGTGACTGGAATCTATAGCTGATATATTAAAGCCCAACTGTCATGCTTAATAATTAACTCAACCCGCTGGCAATACTGGAAGAGAAAATGAACATTAATAATGAGATAACTGATCATTATTTCTTTTCCCTCCTACCATTAGAACAATATGTTGCAGTATATCAATTAAACAATAATTTTACATCACATACACTGCGTGCTTTCACCAGTGCTTTGCTATCTCCTGCTTTCCCAGCACCACTTTTATGGAATTAATGCTTTTTTCCAAGTCTTCCTTTGCTGCCTTGGCCTGTGTAAGGCCTGAGGGAGCCAGTATAGGCTGCAAATGTTACTCAAAATGCCCTGTTTGCACCTGAACCGAAGAGGAATGATCCACATTCCCACTGACAGGTACCTATTTGTGAGGACTTTCTGAGCACTCTGAACCTTCTGATTCAGCTTCTCACTCAGCACAGCTCCCCCTCCTGCTGCAGCCAAAATCTTGGCATTGTTGTGGAGTAAGTGCCCCTCAGGCCCAACAGGTTGGGAGAAGTTCCCTGCACAGTAAGGCACCTACCCACCCTGAAAGGTGTGCTGATATCACCTGGAAAGCCCCACCTTTGGTGGAGAAGCTTCATGACCAAGATTTTCCCCAAATTATTTCAGAAACCTGGGGTCTTTCAGTGATAAATGTTTTTGCAGAGAGGATGGATAGGCTCTGCTTAAGCAGTGCCCTCAGTCACGTGTGGGAGCAACCTCAAGGGACTTATTTTAATTTGGATTTTATCTCTGCATCTCAGCAAGCTCTGCCAGCTTCATCCTGCAAAAAGCACCGTTTGGGCTCTGAACCTGCTGATATTTGCAAGACAGTCTGAGAAACAGTAGAAACATTGCACAAATTCAGAGTACTACCTGAAGTTACTGCAGAGATGATGATTCCCTGTGTGTGTGGCAGAGGAGAGCTGCCCTCTGAAGTGTTTTGAGGTCTTCAGTGCCCACCAGAGAGCATGGGATAAGCCAGATCCCTTTGCACATTTACCTTTTTGCTTGATTTTGGTATTTATTTGAGGAAGAGCCCAAACTCTCCAAACAGAAACCTGGACTTAATGACGTCAGTAAGAGCTTATCAAATACGGGGCAGTGCCCACATGTCCCAGTGGGCCAGAGGGATTGATTTCCTTTGCCCTTGCTGTTTCTGATGAGAGGGCTGGCTTTAGACACAGCTGTGTTTGGGGGTGGCTGAACTTGGAAACACCTTTGGTTTTTGTCCATCCTCCACAAAGGCAGCACAGGCTTGGGCAGGAGCATTCAGTCCCCACTGCTGGCCTCTGCCATTCCTCCCCCTACTGTCTCCTGCTCCCCTGGGCATGGTCTGTAAGGTCCCTTCCAACCCAAACCAATCTGTGATTCCCTGGTTCTGTGATTCCCACTGCAGTCCCAGTTCCCTCCTGGTCTCCCAGTCCTGTCAGGAGCCACACACAGCTCCCATGGCCGAGTGTGACCAGCTCCAGCCTGGCTGGGGAAGCCCCGGGGCTGGGGATGGTGTGTCCAGGAGGGCAGAGCTGAGCTGGCCCCAAAGCAGCAGCAGCAGCCCCTGTTTCCAGAGACTGGGGCAGCTGAATCCATTTCCTGAAGGACATTGAGCTCCAGCTCAGGGTTTCAGGTTATTCCAGGAAATCTCCCCGTGAGCTCGCCCCAGAGGTCAGCTGCTCCCGAGCACAAAAGCAGCAGGAAAACGACTTCCAGCCCTCACCTTGGTGCCGGCAATAAATTAAGTGATGAAATATCAGAAAAGCACCTCTGAAAGAAGTTGTCCTGCAGCTTGAGAAGGAAAAATAAAAGAAATCCCTGGACTTAGGAGTTGGTTGTAGGACGGAGAAAGGAGGGAGTGCTGCTTTTGCATGTGAAAGAGACATCAAAGTATCTTTAGACTGAAAAGGGATAAACATTCTTTGTAGAGAAAACTTTCCCAAATGGGAAGCTAGCTGCAGCAATGGGGGCAGTTCGGAGCAGTGACTCAGTGCATGGAGGGTATTTACTCACCCAGTTGCTTTAGATAAATCCCCCTGATGCCAACGTTATCTGACACTTTTCATTTTTCTATATTTAACAGGAACCAAAGTACAAGTCTCTACTCCAGGAACCATTGCCAAGGAGATGATTATTCATTAACTCTGGCTAAGGAAAAATGGGCTTAGCAACATCTAAGATCTCTGGGGGGAGTTTCTACATTAATTTCCTGTCAAATTCCTGTTGGTATTCTGTGTAAGCATTACTCCAAATTAATAATGCAAAATAACTAGAAAGTAGCAGAAACCCCAAGGTAAATATTGCAATTTTTAGCCAGAATGGGTTTAATTGGTATTGTTTTATGCATCCTTTGCCTCTGAAATGTGAACTGTTTCTGGTGCTGTTACCTAAACTGTATGCTTTATAGGGAAACTACAGCTAAACTACAGCTACTACAGGAAATTTTACCTCTCAATTCAAAATGGTGGAATAATAATTGCTAATAATGTGTTTGACTGATTTTCACCATCATCATTGAGCATATTTCTTATTAATAAATGTCTTCATTAGTAGATCAGTGTCATAGAATACAAATAAATTATTTGGGATGCTTCCCCCCACCCCCATCAGTCCCTGAATACATTATTCTTGACTATTTCTATTCCTTAAGCCAGCTGCATTCCATTAAGAAAACAGTATAAACCATAGTTCAGGGAAAGACTCTGTAATGCTTTAAAAATCCACAGGGAATATTTCTCTCATATCAACATTTTTATAGCTATAATCTTTTAACCTGGAAACGCTGTGCCCTGGGTCTAATTTGCGGAAATCACCAGAACCTTTGGGATAAACAGCCCTGTGTGTGTGGAGCCCAGCTCTGCCTGGGACACAGAGGGCTTGTGAGAGGGGAGGGATGCTGGCTGAGGGGTGTGCATGGGCTGAGGGGTCTAAAATAAGCACTTGGCTCTGTGGGGCCGTGCTGAAGTGCCTGCAGTGCAGCAGAACCTGAGCACAGCCTCTTCTGAGGGAAGGTTGTGGAAACCTGGCCCATCAGGAAATGCAGGAGGGCTGGTGCTGCTGTCTCTGCCTGCCCCAGAGCTGGACTTCAGCATCCTTTTACATTGAAATCCCCCCTAGTAACTGCACCAGTTAATGGCTATTTGGCACTAAGAGGTCAATGCAACTCAGGCTTATTGCTTAAATCTTGGGAGAATGTGTCACCCTGGCAGCAGTCTCATAGTACCCACCAAAGCACCCACTACCACTTTTCCCACAATTAAGTGGGGAGCATTTGAACATTTAACATTATCTCCTATAAATTCTCCACCTAATCATCCACAGAGGAGCCAGCATCATTTTGATGTTTAAGCAGGAATAATCCCCTTTTCATTTCAAGAGTCTACTCCCTCGTTTTTATTCCTGTGACTAATTGATCGTGCATTCCTTGCTGAAAAATGCCCGTTAGTGTGGCTGGTGGCAGGAATTAATGAAACCATAAATTGCACATAGTCTGTGGTGATTCTTCCCTTTGCAGTCTGTCTGGGAGATGAAATTCCTTGGCAGTGCAGTGTGTCAGGGGATGAGAATGCCTTTGTTCTGGGGAAAGCTGCAGCATCACAACCACTTCAAAGGTGGATAAAGGGGGGGTGGGGTGTGAAAGCTCTGATCTGGTGTGACACAGCACTCCCTAGTTCTGCAATGGAGGTAGGTGAGAAAGAAAAGGGTCAAATACCATCCACAAAACAACCAAACCCATACTCTCCAGTATAATCTGCATTCAGTCTAATAAATTTAACTTGGCTGGAGATGATGGAAAAGAAGCAACAGTCCCATTAAAGAACAAACCTTGTCTTACACCCATAGTGAGCAGGAGCAGAGATGATTTGAGCATCATCCCTTAAAGTGCAGGACAGGGCTTGGGGCACCCTGAGGTAGTGGGAGGTGTCCCTGCCCATGGCATGGGTGGAATGAGATGAGCTTTTAGGTCCCTTCCCAGCCAAACCACTCCATGATTCTCTGATTCATCCCAAGGTTTGTCCAGATGTATTGATGTTTTGTTGCTGCAGCAGCTCCCTGGCAGCTCTGAGAACCCCAGCACCCAAAACAACTTGCAGGGAAACCTCTCTTGGCCTTGCAATCATCAGGGTGAGCACTGCAACAACAGTGACTCCTAGTGAAATACGCTCCTGCTCATTCGTGCTGCTTGGCTGGACGTGCCTGGAGCCAGCCTCACCTCCCGGGCTCTTTGTCAGGCTGCAGCAGAGCTGGTTGCTGATACCCGTAGATAAAGAGATTCCCCTGGGCTTTCTTGCCAGAGCTCCTGTGCTTTCTTGCCAGAGCAGCCCCGTGCTCCTGCCAGCAGGGCTGCAGCACCTCGTGATCGGCAGCTCCAGGCAGAAGGGGCTGATTGATGGTCACTGGGCAGCTCCTGTGTGCCCTGGGGCAGGGGGAGGTCAGCCAAGAGGATCCCATGGCTATGAGGGGGAAAATAGAAAGGAAATGAGGAAAATTAATAAAACAGAAAGGCCAAATCCAGTTTTGCCAGGTAAGTGCTGTGTTGAGGTCTCTAACACCACTTGGGGCTCCATGGAGTATTGGCTGCATGAATTTCCAGCACTGTACCACAGAACTGCAGTCCAGCTCCTTGAAGACCTCCTCCTGAAGGCATTTTCTGAACTACTAACTCAAAAGAAAGTATATAACTTTTTTTTTTTATCATCAAGATTTTTCTCTTACATCTTTCTCATTCCCTAGGTACAATATATCTGATGTAAAACCTGACAGGAACATGGAATATTGCCCAAAGGTAATGGCTAGTGATGAAATGCCATCCAGTTCCTTTTTCTCCCCAGAGATTTGCAGGTTAGACTGATGCACATGTACAGCAGTGTGCTCTTACAAACTGCTGTGCTGATTTGGGCTTGTGTAGTGATGCTGGTTTTGCATTAAAGTTTTAATGTGTTCTCTATGTAATTTTGCTCTATGTTGGTATCACGTTATTTCCAACTTGGATTGCTTCAATCATTTAATGAACGTACTGAAGAAATTCTGTTTACAACTGTCTTGAAAAATCTGGAGAGGTTTTTGCTCCTACTGATGGACCCTGATAAAATATCACCTATGGGACACAAATTCTATTGCTAGGCCAATGTTCAAGTAAGTGACAAAATCAATATGTGTTTAAAAAAAGAGGTTATTCTGAGTCTGTGTCTCAGGAATATCAGATAACATTTCATAAACAGATAGCATTTCTAATCACAAGTTTATCCTGGGTCACTGCTTTTTAAAAGACCTTTTCTGGGATTGACAAACCAGGGAAAAGAGCAGCCAGCTGCTCAGAAAGGGCTGAGAGTTGGCTCTGCCAATCTTTCACCTTGTGGAGCCACATTTACTGGGTGCTTTATGGGGGGCTCAGGATTTGCAGTAATTAATTTTTCTTTCTGCTAGACTTTTTATAAGTTAAAATAAGAATGTTTCTCCCAAATTTATTAAATCACAATCAAAACTTAAACTCAAGTTGCTGGGGGAAGGAAGGTTCTTCACACCTGAGAAGAAATGGAGGGGTGAATTTCAGACATGTGCTGTGGGTCTGCTGCAATCCTCAGTTATTTTTGGGTAATGCCTGCCCGAGCACCTTGCTGACACGTTCATTTGATGGTGACAACTCTTGGATGAGTTTCCCAAGCAACAAGGCAATGGCTGTGCTGCTTCCCACTCTAACTGAAGACAAACTGGGAGCTTAAAGGATGACTGAAACAGAACAAATATTTAAAATTTGTAAATACAAGTGAGAAGAAAATAATTACGTAAAGTAAAAAGGCAAATGTGCGTGACGTTAAGGGAAAAGGAAGTGTGAGCTTTGTATTAGAAACATCTTCATAGATGGACATATCAGGCTGTGACAAAAACCAGTCAGAAGTTTCAACAGATGAAAGGCTGGATGAGTTGTTGTTACGAGCCAACATTTGATAGCTTTTATGGGAATTTGGAAGACAAACTAGGGATATACTATCAGCCCACTGTAGTGCTGGACTAAAAGGGCTCTTGATGGGTTTTGTTTCAAAGTGAATGAAAGTGGGAGGCAAACTGGCTTGCCAAGAGGAATAGTTAGCAATTAATGAAAAATAGCTTTGCTCTTTGTAGGCTTTACAGATGCAAGGATGGGACAAACATTTCTTTGGCCCTGATTCAGCAGGTTCACGGGGGTCACACAATTCACAGCACAAAGCTCTGGCCTGACCTGCGGAGAGCGATCTGCTGGGGAGCCAGGGACCACAGGAAAGCCTTTGATCTCTGTGTGTGCCTGCCAGTTGGCCACTGCTGTGTCAGAAATGCCTCTGCTGTTAGCAGGGAATGTGAGTGTGATAAAGGAGAATTTCTGAGCCTGCTGGATGCAGAGCTCCAGCCTCCTCCTGCCTCCAGAATATTCGGTGGCTCCAGAACCAGCTGGATGGTCACACTGCTCTGTATTCCTCCACCCACCACATGGAGAAACACACAAAGACAAGCTTTAAGACCCTCAGACGAGCTGGATTAAATCATTGGTGGCCACAGAACATTCCTCAGGCTGCATGAGGAGACTCTCATCGTTCCTAGGGCTGCCTCAGCTGCCAGCAGTGACAGTGGTGGCTGTGTTGTCCCAGTACTGCCCACAGTGCAGTCCAGCCTGCAAGGATGGGCACCGTGCAGTCAACCTGCAGCAAGAAAAAGATGGGAAGGTGAGTGTGCCCGGGATTTGCAGGGAGACATGAGGTCAAATGCCCTGAGTGCCCAAAGCACATTTAAAAGTGCTTGTTTTGATGAGCTGACCATGCAGAATTTCTCTAAGCAGTGAGGAAGAAGAGGTGCAAAACTGAAGGCCAAGATGCTGCAGGTGTAATGAGGTTCCAGCAGCCTCCCCAGGGCTGGAGCTGGGAGCAGGAACAGATCTAAGGGATGTGTTCCCTGCCTGCAGCCACGGAGGGTGTGGGGAATGTGTGTGCTGCTGGAGGGGAATGAGCTGAGGGGCACAGAGGGGAGGAGAGGGATTGTTTCTGGGGAAAGGAGAGGCTGAATGAACTCCCCTGAGGGCTGGAAGGGGTCCCAGAACTGCCCTGCTCATCTGGGAAAAGTCAGAGTGAGGAGCACGGGGCTCTGGTGGGATGGCAGGAGCAGCTCTGGCAATGAGATGATTGAACTGACTGCCACAGCCTGTTCTCTGCCTCACAACAGCCTCTCCTCTCCAGTTTGCTCCAAGCAGCAGCCTGATTGCTGAGATCTTGCAGATCGCTGGCTCCTTGGAAACAAGAACCAGACCTGACAGCCCTGGACTTTATTGAAGGCATGAGTATTCTGGTCAAGTACAAGGTAGAGACACTTATGGATGAGTGAAAAAGTGTTGGGGTTTATTTATTTATTTATTTACATTTGTGAGTTGTTCTCTGTTTGCTAAACTGCCTTCCACTCTAAATTGGCCTTGTGACTCTTTGTGACTGGTTACACCAAGGGATGGGCAAGAGGGCCACTACTGCCTCTTGTGCAACCCCACTGGTGTTCTTGCACAGCAGCAGCATGAACCATGAAGGAAGGCCCCAGCGTTTTTGAAATCCAGTCCCAAGCTGACACGGTGCTGGAATGTCTTTCCATTGCACAACAGCATGGAGAGCTGCTCTGGGATAGAGGTGGAGCAGTTTTCTCTGTAGCTCTCCAGGAGCTGGATAAACCACATTTATTTTTCACACCACATAAGAATTTATGGGAAATGTTGACGTGGTCGTGTCTGCCTGTCAAGGGTACAACAGCAACTTCAGCATTCTTTTGGCACAGCTCTTTGAAATCCAACTGTTTACTGACTTGTCATCTCTGTCTTACAGTAAAAAAAGGGTAAGTTTGTTTTGCACTTCAGGGATCTCTTCAGATAATCTCATCTCCTTAGTTATGAATAAAATGAGGTGTGATTTTCACATGTATATATCCAAACTGCAGCTACCAGCCTGTCCCTCATGTTCCAGGAGCAATGCCTCCAGCTCATACATTGCTTTAATGTTTTTATGGATTTTTATAGCAGTTTTCTTTCCATAACAGGTACAGAAATCTGAGCCTACATTCCTGTGTACTGTATATTGCATTATAAACAGGAACTCATTTCTCTGGGCATTAAATTCAGTTTAAGAAACAATGTTCTTACTGCAGCTGGGATTGCCAAGCAGAATATTTGCATATTTACTGCTCTGTCAGCCTGGAAGCTGGAGTAGGGTGGATGGAAGCAGAGACACAGCATTTACCTTTGTTAAGCAGCAAGTGCTTGAAGGAGGATTTTATACATGAAAAGCCTAGAAAGGATTGAGAAGAGAAGGCTGAGGCTCAGGGTGATAAATGTCTGAGGGAGTTACTATAGGAACTTGGGTAGAATTAGAGAAAACCAAAAATTCAGATCAGCCTCCAAGATAAAATCCTTGAGGAGTGGTGCAAAGGCTGGAAAGTGGGACTGGGGCTAAAGCAGGGAAATGAGAGAACCAAGCAAAGCCTTTGGTTTTGCTCTGTCAGAGCTTTTGCCTTTTATCCAGTCAGTCTAAATAACTGTGGATAACCTAACAGTGATGCTGCAATTCTAATCATCACCTGAATTTTCACGTGAAATAGTTTCTGGTTTTCATTGCTGAAATGTATTAAATTAATTAAACGCATTAAAAATATTTAAGTTTATTTAAAGCCCTGCCTAGTTTCTGAAGGTGCCCATTGGTGAAGGTACAAAAATTCCAGTCCATGGTGGTTGCCTTGTCCTTGCCCTGTCCTCTCCTCCCAACAATTCAGCCCCAAGAGCTTCAGGAGACAGTGCTTGGGATGGTTTTCATTATACAGAAAGGCTTAAGGAAGGTTTTTCTATGCATCTTTACAGCTATGGGATGTCAAGGAAAGAATCCAGCTTGGTTTTCAGATCCCAGATTTGAGTCTGTAGTCCTAGCAATAAATAAAAAGGCAACAATCCCCCTGTGAACTGAGCATACGTTATCATTTCCTATGGATTCCCAGGGTGTTATAAAACGCCATCAGGCCAGCTTCCCAGTGTCCAACTGGAACTGCACTGGGAAAGAGCAGCCACTGACAGGAGTTTGGAGCTGAACCAAAGGCTCTGGGCACAATGGGCCCTGTGGGATCAGGTGCTTGCAGCCCCAGCTTTGGGGCTGCACAGCACAAAATACGCAGCTGCAAAATACTTTTGAAAAGGCCCAAATTTACCCATTATTTTGGAAATACTAATACAAATTCATGTGTGTGTCCTCAGCACAGAATGTCAGTAATTACCGACCCCACGCTAATGATTGTGAAGGGAAAGGGAAATGCAGATGAGTGTTCAGTCACTGGCAGTAATGGCTCTTTTTTTTCTGGTTAATTCAGCAAGAAAGCACAGCAGACGCTAAAATTCAGGTACCTGCTGCCATCCCCCAGCTGTGTGGAAGCTGCCTGCACTGTGACACAGCCACATGAACACCTTGGGGGGTGCCCAGCTGACAGACACCGTGAGTGAGGCAGACTGGTCAGTGTCATCTTACCAAAACCCAGCAGGAGCAAGAAAAAACATGCAAGTCGTTAGGTAACCCCCTATGATCTTCTGAGTTCCAAAACCTCTTCAAGTCTGAGGGATTCTGATTGGGAGGGTTTGAGTTAGAAGGAATGCTGTGGTTTGACAGAGCAGAAGGAAGCAGGGCTGGAGGTCCCCAGGCAGAGCTGCACTGCACGGGCAGTGCCTGGAGGGGCAGACAGTGCCAATGTGCCTGTGGACAGCTCTCTGGGAAAAGTTTTGTTGCAAATTCTAAATCAACACAAATAACTTGTGTGAGTGAGTTTCGGGAGCTGTGCAGCCTCCCGTGAGTGGGTGTGTGTGTCAGAGATGCCTGGTGAGGATCCTCCCTGTCACACTCCAGGTGAGCCTGCAGGGACCAGGACAGCCTCAGCTGCTCCAGTCACAGCCACTGCTTCCTCAGTGGGCACCAGGCACCTCCAGTATTCTGTGGGTACCCCTGGAATTAGGTGTTTGGAAAAACTTGATAATATGAGAGTATACTGGAGCATTTCTTGGATCAGGCTGCTGCATTACTCATGTGTCATTAATTCTCCAAATATTAAGGGAACATTTCCTAATACTGGGCCATAGTCCGTTAAAGAGATACAGAACAGCTTGCTCAGGTTAAACCGTGCTGTCAGACACACCCTGGGCCAGGAGGGGAGGGAGAGCCCCAGGTGGGGCTGCTGGAGTGGGGGAGCCTGGCTGTGCTCACGCGTTTCACACTGCAGGCTGCACGTGTGCATGTTTCACCAGCCCCCGTCTGCAACATCTCATTGTTGGTGCTCACATTGCCTCACTCACAGGCAGGATCTCTGGTGTCACAGCAGACCAATTTAATGCTCTTTTTGGCATTCCATCTATAAGTAAAACCGCTGCTAACTTTGCCTGAGTTTGCAGAGAACGGGGCCATAGCACTGATGGCATTGGCACTACAGAGTCACTACCTCTGGTTTTGAGCTCCAGCCATCCTGGTGAGATTCTCCTCTTTTCCAGGCTTAGAGCTGCCCTGGCACTTTCACTGCATTTCTTACTGCCATGCCAGAAGCACTAACAGAATGTCAAGTGAGCCACATTTCCTCTCTTCTCTATGTTGGTCCATAGTGATGCTATCCACTGCTTCACTGCTTGTGTCCCAGCCCCTGTGAAACTGATAGCTGTGCACAACATTCAGAACTGAGAGGAGTTGGGGGTGTTTCAGCAACCAACTGCTTTATTAGGTTATTTTTCTGGATGGGTGAAACTCTCCCCTGCATTTTAAGGTCATCTATTGAGATGGAGTGTGGAATTGGTAAATGACAGAAGAAGGGACCCCAGGGAGAGGCTGCTCTGAGTTACCATGTGTTCCTACTGCCAGAAATGCGTCATATTTCATGGCTTTCTCCAGTTTTTAGATGCTTTGTAGGTAGATACCTATTTAATTATAGCCCTAGATGGACATGGAAAGCAACAAAAATGGCAAGGGCTCTGTATGCAATGAGGGGAAATCAGCTAAAGGCGACTTGCTGTGCCCAGGAGGCTGGAGGTCTGCAGCACGTGTGACCTGCCAGGAGCTGCCTGTCTGCCCACGGGGCCCCTGGGAAAAGGGGAGAGCTTCTTCCTTTGGGATCTGCCTAGGATGGAAGCAGGGATGTGTGCAAACCCAGCCACCCCCCTGAGGAAACGCTCAGAGCTCTGCTTTGCCCCTCTGAGCTAAGTGGAAATGGGTCTCTGAGCATTCCCCAGCTCCCACAGGACTGCAGGCTCCTGTGAGCTCGAGCACCCTGAGCTGGTGGAGCCTCTGTGGGAGATGCAGAAGCAGGAGGCAGCAGGGAGTAGGACAGGTTGGATAAGCCATGTAATCCCTGGGCCCCAGGGACATTCCTTCTGCAGCAGAGTGAATTTTGCTGTAAAAACTTATCACCTTCATTTGCCCCTTTTTTTTCCCATATATATTTTAGTGGAATTACTTGTTATAGATATCCCTGCTGGCTATATGAAGAAATCTGAAAGTATCTCTGCCTTTGGGAGCTGCTGGCTCTTTGTCACAGCACCAATTTCTTGAAACACAACCAGTTTTCTATTTAATCCTTCTCATGTGTTATTTTTCTTTATGCTGCAAAGTTGGGTTTTTTTAATGGAAATGATGCTCTTGTGTATCATGTACAAAGCAGACTTTAAATCAGAAGATAATTTTGGCGACTTACCAGATGGAATTTGGGAGGCACAATTAGGGCAGGTGAAAAGCTAGAAAGCCCCAGTGGCAGAGAGCTTTTAAACCAACTCTCCATCACTACAACCTGCTGCACAGTTAAAGCTCCTCAGCAGCAATGGAACTACAGAAAGATAAGGTGAGAGACTCCAGTGTGAAATCTGGAGGTGGAGGGGAAGGCTGTTCAGCACCACTTGATGAGCCAGGAAACTCAGTTGCTGCAGTTTTCAACCATTTTCTCATCTCTGGCATGTCAGGTGGGTGTTAATGCTTCCACAGTGCTACCAGCACAGGGATTTGCTGTGAAGAAGAAGAAGTCTGTGCCACCAGCCCCAGCCAGGTGTCAGCAGAGTGGTGCTGGAGGGGTCCTGCCTCCAGATCTGTCATCGCCCAGGCTCAGGACTGGAGAGAGGAGAAGTACAAATAGCCATGGAAGCAGTAAAGTAAACAATTTATATGGAAGGTCAAAGCTGCTTTATTGTTTTTATCAGTTGGATTAGGGTGAAAAATGAGACATGCTGGGAGTGTTCCTGCACTCACAGGTCTGGGGCTGGGAACAACACACAACACCCAGGCCACCGAGCCTGCCAGAGCTCAGAGGGAGTTTGGACAATGCTCTAAGCTCGTGCTGGGAATCTTGGGGGTCCTGTGCAGGACCAGGAGTTGGACTTGACATTCCTTGTGTGTCCCCTCCTGCTGAGGGTTCTTTAGGACTCTCTGACTTGGTAAGTGGTGAATTACCCACATATTTCCAGGGCTTGTGGGCTCAGCCTGGAGGGTTGAATGGCTGTGGCAGAACTTCCTTAGCACAGACAGCTGCTTTGTTTCCTCAGTAGCTTTTCCAAGCAGCACTTCTTCCTTTCCCACCTTCTCTCTGTGTGCTCTGAGGCTGTTGAACATATCTAAGCACACAGATTTTTAATGTGTCCCAGGAGCTGGCTTAGTCATTTAATGATTTTATGTATCTGTAGCTCTTTTCCTTCAGGGAAGAGGTAAAATATCTGCTATTCTGTCACTATCAGATCCTGTGGAACTCACTGAAGGGATCAGGGAACCTGCAGAGACATCAATGGAAAACTGTGATGGAGCTTAAACCAAAGCTGGAGGTGGCCATGGGACCTCCAGAGTGACTGCTCTGGGGTTGCCCTGGGCTCCAGGGAAGCACCTGTGACACTCCCTGGGACAGTGAGCAGCACACGTGGTGCCTGTGTTAAGCTGGGGTTTCCCAGCTGCTCCTCCCTCCCCTCTGGCTTTGCCCGGTGCAGGATGTGATCTGATCCAGCAGGAGGGATGTTTGGTTCTGGGAGCCTCATTGGACCCGAGACAACCCACCCAGAACATGAAAACCTGGAGGCCACGAGTCCTGAGGCACCTTGAGCAAACACTTCAGCTGTCCTCGATGCCTTCCCTCTCCAAAGCCTCTGCTTGGCACAAAGGGGCCACGCCTGGCCTGAAAAGAGCAAAATGAAGACGACCAGCACCTAAAATCTCCTTGGGATCAGTGACCTGCTAATCAGGTTAGCTATGATAAGGATAACTGTGAATATCAGCACAGCTTACCTAACAGCCCCAGTCCTGCAGATAAGAAGTGCCAGCAAGGATGAAGGATAAATAAGCGTGTCGTTAAGCTAATGAGACCCATATGCTTGTGCAGTCAAAGAAGAGTGAACTAAATGCATGCAAGAGCCAAAAAGCAGATGAATGAACCACGACAGACAACCTAAAATCATGTTTAAAATGCAAATATTGATATTTCTCAGGCTTTTCTCCCGTATGTAAATCACATCTGAATAAGATCTGGTAGAAGAGAACATATTTTGCCTTTGAGCTCAGACACAAACAAAGCAAACCCAACTGGAGAGAACTCCTAGAGGCTGCCGTGATTCCTGGAGACCACAGACAGCTGGGAGTCACAAACCAGACTTGCCATCACGATGGATGCTGAGCCTGAAAGTCATTTATATGCAAATCTGCACAAATTAATTGGAGGGGGTTTTCTCCTAAAAATGCAAACTACATCTTTTTCTCCTGGGATAAAACTGCAAATGTTGGGTTTGGGGAATCCAGAAATAATTGCAGTCAGAAAGCACTTCAGTACCAGAGAAATTATCTTCTTTCTTCTGTTTCCATATTACTTGTACGGAAGAGAAAAAAAAGAAAAGAGAAACAAATCGCCAGCATTCATGAGCTTGCTATTATTTTTCAGTAAAGGTGTAACTCAGGGAGAATTTTCACTCGTTTGGGAAAGGCTTGGGCTACTCGTGGTGATGTACTTGCTCTCTACTGCTGCTGGAACTGACATTTATTGCTTTGCAGGTCTGCAAGATCAGCTCACCTTTCTCCACCAGTGCTATAATATAATTTAATTGGGCAAATTATGTTTTATGTGTAGCGCTGCCAGAGGGCTATGAGCTTCAGGCTTCCCACCTGAGAAAATGTGCCAAAATCCCTCTCCTTGCCTGAGAACGTGCCACTTTGAGTGAATGGAGCTCCCAGCTGAGTTTGTGTGGGGCAGAGCAGCCACTCTGCCTGTGAGAGGCTGTCATTACACCCGCCATGGCTGTGAAAGCACAGGCTCGGGGGTGCTGCTGCTTCTGATTAAGAATTGAATTGTGAATTTGGGCCCAATAGGCTTTAAGGTCCCTTCCAACCCTAAACATTCTGTGATTCTGTAATTCTACCATATACCACACGCCTGGGTTATGGGAGCAAGCTGAGGGTGCTAAATAATGTTTGGCTCCAGGGCAGTCAGATGTGTTTTTTAATCTGCTTTTCTTCTCACATATATGTATTTTTGCCTTTTT
The DNA here is from genome assembly GCF_000277835.1 of Geospiza fortis. NCBI lineage: Eukaryota > Metazoa > Chordata > Aves > Passeriformes > Thraupidae > Geospiza > Geospiza fortis. Next base: position 1,050,509 of record NW_005054509.1, on the reverse strand, counting down.
TTTGATGTTCTTATTTTTCTGACCACCCTTTCAGGGAACAGAAAAAAAAAAAAGACACCCTTTTCCTTGGCTTCCCTTTGGACTGTCTTCCTGAAGGGCACAAAGCTGTGAGCGCTCATCAGATTGAGTGCAACTGCCAGTGCCCTCCCTGGAGGGCTGTGCTGGGCAGCAGGTGTGGACACACTGACAGAAACAGACTCTACACCCAGCACCCACAGCAGCAAGAGATGGAAATGTTCGCAAAAGACATTTGTGGGTTTCATCCGAGCAGACATTTTCAAAGAACACAGTTTCACGCTGGTAGCCTGCTGTTTATAGACTTTCTGCATGTTGAAGTGGGAAGGTTTAAAGAGCTTTAAAGGTATGAAATGATAGTAACTGAAGCCAAAATGGAGAAATTGAGTGTAGAAAGAGCTATGCTGGTTAGCACCAGCCAGGGACCTGGCTCCCAGCTCCTCTGTATGATCTGATTACACAAGCTGTTGTTGTGGTTTGTGTTTGTTTTGTTTCTATCTCTGCTGTTCTGGGATTTGACCATATTGCAACATCTCCAGCTTGGTGCCTGCTGCAAAGGGCTCCTTGTGGTCCACAGCGCTCCTCTAATCACTGAAATATGACCAAGCACCTGGGCTTAGGGAGGGTGCTCCAAGGGTGACCTAAGTGTTGCCTATCAGACCCTTCTCCAGCCAAGTGTGGCACTGTCCCGTGCTGGCATGGGCTGCCAGGCCACTACAAACCACGCAGGACAATCTCCTTCCCTCATATCATATGATATGATATACACCATATCATATCATATCATCATATCATATCACATAATATCATATCAATCATATCATATCATATCATGGTAAATGCATTATTAGATCACAACAGTCGCTCATATCTCGCTTAGCAGGTGAAAGGAAATCCCCCTCCTCCAGATTAAGAGAATTAAGATGAGAGTGTTATTCCTGCTTCATGAGAACTACAGCAAAGGCTTTTTTTAATGGTTCAGGATAGAGGAGAATATTTGCATTTTCCTGTTTCTTCTCACGCACCCAAAAGGTTCAGCTTGGGAGCTGATATTAACCAGCCTCATGAAGTGCACCATATGTTTTAGTATTTTTTAATTACTGTAGCCTTTACAGCCTCAGCTAAATGTCATACTTAGTGCTGTGTTTTACAATTAAATCTCTCCTTTGGGGAGATCCTAAGATCTTTTTCTCTTGTCATCTGTGAAGTGTAAAGAAGAACCACAAATTTACATTACTCTAGGCAAACAACAGTTCTGTTCGGAAAATAAACCTCAAACTATTATTATATCAAGATGCTTTTTATTAAATGCTGTGTTGATGCCACATAACAAGAATGTAGGTGATAAAGGATATTTTCACTCTTTCTTCATTGCCTTGCATAAAGCAAAGTGTTGGTTTATTATTTGAAGATAAAGATCTACACAGAATAAAAAAAAAAGCCAGTATCAGCTCAGGTCTCTACACGTTCTAAAGATCTCAGTGCTAAAAGGATGAATTTACATCTTGAGCAGACTGTTGGTTGTTGCTGAAGGACTTGAATCTATTCACAGCTCTCTCCCACTCCTCAAACCCACACGCTCTTTCTGCAAAGAGCTTTTTTGCCCACAGATAAGACTCATTAAAATAAAAAATAAAAGAATTCTTAACTAACAGCAAGGTGGCTGTGAAATGTAGCCCTTCTGAGCCTCTGCTGGACCACTTCTTACTGCAAAATAGTTCCTGGATGCAGGGGTGGGAATGTGAGTGTCCTTGGCTCCAGAGGATCCCCCAGCTGCTCCCAAGCTCTGGTTAAACACCTGAGCTCCCTCCTATGCTAGAGAAGGGATTTCCCCACACCTTGAGGGCATCCCCTGGGGGGGATGTAGGGTGCTGGCCCTGGAATGGCTTTGTCTGGGACTGTGAGGAGCTGTGGCCACTCTCATCACAAATGTCACCAGGCTCTCTGCTTGTGGCAGTAATTCCTAACTACACTTTGGGCTACTCTGTGTAGATAACACTGAACAGGGAAATATCCATTATCTCTTCCAGTTTCTCTGTGAGTGGTGCTAATTTGCCACAGAAGCATTAGCATTGCAGTTTGGGGGGAAAACAGTTTAATTTATTGCTGATTAAAACAGAGATGGTCAGAAACAAAAACATAGAACACCTTCTGCCCCCTCCTCTCTCCTGAGTGTCAGTGGGCTGCTTCTGACACTTCTTTCCTCACAGCCCCGTGGCATTTTAACCTTTCTCTGCTCCCTCAGCCTTGGGAACAGGGGAAAGGGATCATTGTTGTGTGTGGAAACCATAAGAAATGGAAACTGCCACGCTGCTCTGAAGGTGTTTCCAAAGAAAAAAGCAAGAAAGCGGCATGGCCGGAGGGGTCTGTGCTGATGAGCAGCTACCCCAGGGCTGTTCAGATCTCACCTTAAGGACAACAATAAACAAACACAGATTTCTCCATGACCCTTTATTTTTCCCAGAGATGTTCATGGCTTACACTGGAGACCACTGGCGTGGGACCAGTGGGCAGCAGGGATCTGCCCAACGCTGCCTGAAAACCTCTCCAGAGCAGCACTGGCCCAGAAACTGGAACCTGCTGGGGAAGCAGACTGGGCTATTACGGGTCAAACCCTCACTACAGCGTTTTTCCCTATTTATTTATTTTTTCTGATGGTTATAATACTAATGGGCTACATTTTTCATTCTCTCTGGCACTTTTAATGAGAAACAGGGATATAGGAATATCCCTAAACAGTTTACATGTGTGCTCTGAATCTCAAAGTAAACACCCAGCCAAAGTTTAGGAGGGAGCCTGGAGACAGCTGTGAAAGGGGCGTTGCTGCAGTCTGATTTACAGGGTCAGCTATTCCCTTCAGTAGGAATGGGAGCCATGTCCAAGGCACTCATGGGCTGGCCTTTGAGCATGAGCTAACCCGGGCTGCACGGCATTCCAGCCCTGTTATATTCCTGCACAGCAGCATCCATAAATTCAGCAAGGAATTATGTGCTGTATGTGGATGCCTCTCACATGGATCCAGCCCCAGTGCTGCAGTTTCAGCTACGGTGGAAAACCAGAAAATGAAACATTGCAGTTGGGTTTTCCAGAGCAGGTAACATTAGGAATCATTTTTAACTTTGAACGGAGCTGATTTAGTGTGAACTGGGTATATTTGTGCAGGATGAGATGTCCAAATAGTCCCTGTGGGGCTCGTGAGCTGGTTTTGTTCAGAACTTGGCTGTCTGTGTGTCTGTGCTGCCCAACAACAGGGATGTTTGCCTCATGAGATGATAACTTTCACATGTTGTTAGAGATCCATCACAGCACAAGTCAGAACTAACCACCTCACATGGCCTTCAGCTTTCCAAGATTTAATCATCAGGTTTCCAGGCTGGTTCAAGTTTTTATTAGCTCCACACCTTATCCAATTTGCAAAGCCTGTAATGTGAGGCCTTCCTTCTGGCTGGAGGAGGGAGCTGGTCTGCCAGCACTTGGTGACTGCCACCCCTTTTCCCACAGCACTCAAAACATGGCTTTGCTTTTTGCTTTGGATCATTTGCATTTTCAAAGAAGTGAGGCAAGAGCGGTGACAATAACTGCATATTCAATAACACCACTTTAGTTTCTATCCCAATTGATTTATTTTAACAGAAAACTGGTTTTCTGTGGCAGAGGTGCTGGAAGCCTGAGGCTGGGATAGCAGGCAGCATCAAAGAGCAGCTTATGCGCGGGATAACTACATGATATCTGGGGAAGCAGCCATTCTGGTAGTTTATTTGTGTAGTAGGTATTTATTACCATTGCAGGATGTTGCCTGGCCTCAGACCCTGCATTCTTGGCCTCAGTGCAAACATTTTTATTTAAGCCATTCACTAGAGGAAAACAATTATCTGTGACAAGTAATTTTAAGGGTTTATGCTCTCCTTTGTCAAATGGGACCTTGCTGTACCTTCCAGCTTGCCAACGACCCACACTCACTGGCAGCAGGTCTCTGCCTGTGTGGGCTCAGCTGGAAATCTCTCCTCAGCAGTGGCAGCCCCTCTATGTCCTGTGTGTCACCTGGCTGGGCTCACAGCAGGCTCCTCTCCAAAATGCAGGTGCTGCTTGGGACAGACTCGCGTGTGTGAGTCCTGTGTGAGGACAGAGCAGCACCGCGGCTTGGAGGGGATGGGACAAAGCCACAGCCTCGTTAACGAGGCCGTGTGAAGTGCTGCTGGGATTTGAGATCCTGCTGCAGAGCAGGGAGCTGTGGCAGGCTTAAGCAGCGTTTCCCTCTGTGTTTGTGAGCACTGGGATGAGACAGAGGTAGTCCTGTTCATGATTTGAGTGGTTTTCAAGGGCTGATGTTTCTGGCAATTTTGTGGTAGTTCAGTGAGTGGGCAAAGGCAGCAGGGAACTCCAGACAGCAAAGCAGAGCTTGGAGATGAGACTTCCTGTGCCGTGAAATGCAGAAACAGCAGATGGAAATCACACCTCACCTCGGGGATGAAAACACAATCCACTCATTTTGGGTGGGTAATGGAGTGTGTTACAGGGGAGGTGTACTTGCAGCTGGAATCCAGGTGGGAATATCCAAGCTCAGAATGATGCCTTTACAAATTTCTAGACTTCCTCCTGCTTCCAATCTTCTGCCTCTCTGCATCCCTTCTGGCTTTCCCACTGGAGTCTCTCCTGTGCCCTACCCTCTGCCATACCCAGCTGACAGATCTCTGCACCCACAGGGGAGCTGGGTGTGGGTGAAAAAAAACCACATAAAAACAGCCCACACAGAAAGAGCCCGTGGGCTCTGGGTCCTGGTTGGCAACCTTAAATGTTTGTAAAGCTCTGCTGAAATGGTTTTTCAATACTTTATCCTTTCTAAATTAGGAGCATGTTTCAGAGACATAACAGCTGTCATGGTGGCTCCAGGGGATGCAGCCTGCTGGTGGTCACACTCATCTTGGATATTTGTTTTGTTTACAACCTGCATGTAATGTGCTGCAGCAAATCTAAAGTGGATTTTGACAGTCTGCATTAGTCAGCTCATCCACCATGGAAAGAACCAGAGCTTCCCCTGTTCTTTGAAAACTTTCAAGGTCAATACTGACAGTCTCAAAAGAGAAAACAATAAGAAGAAATGCATTGTTTCAGTTACATCTTCAACTTGCTCACTCTCAAAATGTTCACGTACAGAGCATCCAGTGAGAGGAACTGGGATGGCCAGGGGGAAATGGGAGATAGGCTGGGAAACACCACCACTCTGCCTGCTCTCTGCACACCTGTAGGGGTGTCAGACTTGAGCCTCTACTGTGTATTTGGAAATCAGTCCAAGCTAAAGTGTGTCTGACACGCTTGGTTTGGGTTTCTTGGCAGCTTTACGTGTGGCGAAGCTGAAGGTAACCAGCCCTGGCAGAGGGGCTCTTTCTGCAGCTATGGGGCAGCAGCAGGGCTCCGCTTGGCTGTCCTTGCAGCCTTTGCCACCTGAAGGCTCCTCACTGAGGTGACATCTGCTGGTGTCAGATGCTGATTTCCATCAATTACCAGTGGTGGAAAACAGGAGCAGTTTCAAATCAGGTTCCAAGACAGGGATAATTTTTGTGCTATTTCCCTTGAAGAGCCTTTTGATGTTAGATTTGGGTACATTTCTCAGACACTGGCAGTAAAATGAAAGAATCTGAAAGAATACTTTATCAAATGCAGCTTTTAAGTGCCCTTGCCTTGCCAGTACATTAAATTAATGGCAAGCCACTGTCAGGCACGCTCACTCCTGGCTTGAAGAATTAGACTTTATTCTGTTTCACATGTATGACCTGATTTCCTCTCAGGGCACTGAATGGGTGTAGTAGAGAGTAAATGTGACCAAATACCTGCAAAAGAATTGGCTGATGATAAGGAACAGGAGATAGTTTCCCTCCTAAACTGTGGTTTTCTTTCATTCAGAAATGCTGGGTATTTCTAATTAGGCTCACTTCATTAAGTCCTGGTTGTATTAGTTCTTCAGTGTCACCTGAAGTCAAAGCAAAATATTTTAAGTGATCTTATGTTGTTAAAAATACGGCTCAGAACCAGAGTAATTACTGTGGGTACTTTTCACACTGCAGGAATCTTCTCCTGTGAGCTGCTTCTTTACATTTCCCTGTCACAAGTTCAACTGTGCAGGTCTCAGCAAACCTTTACAAGCAGTGGTGTTCAGAAATCCCCAGGATGGTGTGAGTTGTTCTGCACGGCCTCAGAGTATGCACAGACTGTAATGGATTGTTTGGACCGAGCTAGTCGATTTCTCTTGTATGAAATGTGCTAGAATAGTGACTCTCTGGTACTGTAAAGCAGCAACATCTGCTGAAAGCTTTTCCTGTGTGAGCTGTGCATTTCTTATGTTTCTCAACCATACACAGTAATGAAAGGCACGCTGTGGAGTGGCCTGACTTTGGCCAAGGGGGCATTGTTTTCTGTGGCTTTGTGACATCTTCCCAAATTCTGAAAAACCGTGGTTGGATGAGGACATGCAAACAAATATTTCAGTCTGAGTCTGCTCTGCTCCATGGCTACTCACCCAGAGCAGCACCACTTTAAAGTGGGAATGCCAGAGCCATGTGGAAGGGAGGGTCATGGAAGAGGTGTGGCAAATTTGGGTCCTACAATTTACAGGGGCAGAAGAAAAGGGCAGAGGACACTGGTGGTTTTGTTCCACTGGTCTGCAAGTAGGAAATTGTTGCTTAGGAATCACTAGAGACCTTTTTTATTTTTTTTTTTTTATCATCTCTTAGCTCTGGAATTTTAAAATGGCACATCTCTCTTCTGGTTTGGTTCCACTTCTGTGGGGCTTTTGTTTGGGAAATAAGTTGTTTCTAGGTGGGTCAAGGACTAACCACCCCATGTTCAGAGGTTTCTCTGTGCTCTGATTCCCATTCTGTCCCTTGGAAGGAGACAGTGCTACCCTCTCTCCTTTGGTGCACAGTGCAGAGCTCAGAGCTTCAGGAGAGTTGGAGATAAAAAAAAAAAAAAAAATCAGCCTTTTTTTGGCTGAATTCAAGTCCAAACTTTTCTCCTGAAATCAGATTTCCAAAGAGTTAGTTGTGCTTTCCAAAGCTAGTCCCTGGGTATGTGCTTATCCCACCCATGAGGATGGCTGTGTGGATTCACACGACCTGCCTTATCCTTTCAGTCCCCAGACAATGTTGTCGGTTTTCTTTCATTCAGAAATGATGGATATTTCCATTTAGCCTCACTTCATTAAATCCTGGATGTATTAGTTCTTCAGTGTCACTTGAAGTCAATGCAAAATATTTCAAATGATCTTATGTTGTTAAAAATATGGCTCAGAAACAGAGTAATTTTTTTTCTTGGCTAAATTGAGTGAAAGCACTGCCTGAGGACAGGCCACCAACATAAGGCTCCAATTATTGGGTTAGGTTTAGGACTTCCTGAATTTATCCAGGTGTGTGGTGCTCTGGTGAGGTGCAGCTTGCACCCCCTCTTCGATATGAGGAAGGACTTGGGAGCCTGAAAGTATCTCCCATGTGCATCAATTGGTCTGATGAGAGAATTTAAACCTACTTACAGACTTTACCTGGCTTAGGGCATCATGGCTTTAACAGTAAAAACTGCCGCTGGAGTGATTTTGGGAGTCTCCTGTAATTCCTGGTTTAGTTTTATCACAGTCACCTTTGGTCTCTCCTGGTGTTCCTCAAACACACAGCTCAGGGTGTTGAGCTGGCAGATGTGGGCTCGCTGTCAGCTCAGTCCCTGTCCCAGTCTCAGTGCAAACCCCAGATAAAGCATTGCCCCAGCTCTGCTGCTCCCTTCTGCTCCTGCCGCACTGGGGGCCAGCAAGGGGCACTCACGGGCTCACCACACAATTTAAGGGGTCACAGTCCCCCTTTCAGAGCAGCAGTGCTCACACTGCATCTCCACAGATGGAGAGAGAAATCAGAGTCCTCTGCTCCTTCTATGCTTTCATTTTTCTTCCAGATGAAATTCAAGACTGTGTAGGAACATTTTGGGAGGGCTGATTGTTTGCTGACAAAGTAAACAGCATTTTTCTCTCTGGCTAAAGTTACACAATGATTTTGTGTAGTTAGTCCATCCCTCAGGGTGTCCCGCAGCAATCGGCAGGACCCTTCCCACATACACTGCAGCATCACACAATAACACAGTCCCGCTTTCCCAAGCACTGGCTGTGTTGGAGACAGGATACCACATTTCAGAAATGGAAACTCTTACCCTGCTACTTTTCCCTAATTGTATGCACATTTTGTCTGTGCAGACTTCACTCTTGCCTGTGAATGGGAGCTGAGAGCCAGGACCAGCTCCAAAGTTTCCTCAAATGTTGCATTTATAGTGTCACAGATCGGGCCAGGCTGACTTTGCTGTGAGGAAGAGGAAGGTGACCAAGCACTGCAGGGAGCTCCCCGCCCTGACTGCAGCAGTGGGTTCTGCTGCATGCCTTGGCTGCGGGGAGATGCAAAGCTGGCAGCCAGGCCGCGGATCCTCTGGTGCCTCCACCAGCTGTTTGCAGCTGTCCCCAGGGCCGGGCCAGGCCAGGCTGGTGCTGCTGGGCTGGGCAGGTGGCCTCGGTGGGACACTGCCATGCTCCTGCTGCTCTTCCCCGCTGGCTTGGGCCGACGGGCACCAAACAGGGTCTCTCCTTCCCGTAACCAAGTGCCCGGGAAGACAGAGGAGCCCTTCGGTGTGAGAACACCCCAGCTGTGTCTCAGAGCTGCCTGCCCCGGCTGGAAACAGCAGGTACTGAGGGGGCAGAGGGGCAGGGGGAAGCCGAGCCTGGTGCCCAGAGAGGTGGCGGAGCTCTCGATCCAGGACCAGCGGCTCCCTCTGGCTGAGCCCCCTGGGCTCACAGGCACAGCCTCTGTCTGGCAGGGAGCAGCACCGGCCTCACTCCCGAGACCCTCTGAGGAGGGATGCTTTCCCGATGACATAGTGTTTGTTGCAGGGACTTGGTTCGTCCCAGGGACTTGTCTCTAATTTATCCCAGGGTGGGTTTCTATAAACAGTCGCTATTGTCACACGACAACAACGGGACGCTCTCGATGAGCAGATCGGGGTCCGAGCACCGAGTGCTTCCCTGAGGGCTTACGGCCAGGTGAGTGTGGGGCTGCTTACATCTCAGCAAGCAGCTGCGGGACAAAAAGAAATTGAAAAGCCCTTATAGTACAACCTCGAAGCCACCTTTGGTCGACAGAGCGGCGTTAACCTGGGCAGAGCCAGGTGAGGCCCCTCGGCCCCGGGGCAGGCGCAGCGCTCACCTCTCACCCCCGGCTTTTTCTTTTCCTCGGTAGCTGCGGTGCCCAGGAGCCCGTCTGGGGGCTGCTCCCGTCCCCGTGAGCCTGCCCGCACAGCCCATTCCATCCCATCCCATTCCATCCCA
>NW_005054509.1:1040451-1040736 GCF_000277835.1 Geospiza fortis | reverse complement strand
TGGGGGAGAGCCGCCCGGATCGCTCCTCAGACGCGTCCGCCGAGCCGTGCAGGCTCGTGAGCCCCGCGAAAACCAATGGCAAGTGCGAAAGGAAGAGGAGAAGGTAGATGGCAGAGCTAAGAAAAGCGCGCTCTGCCTGCTCTCGCTGGTATGCTCGGATTTCTGGAGTGAGCGGCGTTCAAATGGACCGGGGGCTGTGCGGGAGCTCCGGCGGGACAGGGCAGGATGTGCTGGGGGAGGTTGGGGCTCCAGGCTCGTAGGGGCAGGGGGGAGGCGAGCAGCGGG
>NW_005054509.1:1032849-1040431 GCF_000277835.1 Geospiza fortis | reverse complement strand
AGCAGGAGCCCCGAGCTGAGGTCAGAGGAGGAGGGTTTGGGCGCACGGTCTGTAACACCTGCAGGAAGGGCCTTGGAGCTGGTGTGTGCCCCACTGGTATCGAATTTTCTCTCTCAGCCTTTGGTTTTCTTTGGAGAGGAAAGTTGCCGTTATTGCCAAGTTATATTAGCGTCGAGTTTGGTTTCTTTGCACCTATAGGCGATGAGCAGAGGGGCGGTGTTTGGAGTTTGTGTGGTTTTCTAACAGATCATCAGCACCCGAGTTCTCTCCTTTCCTGCTCCTCCTCGTGACACATTCTTGCTTTAGGCATCCTGGTCCTTTCAGATGTAAATGGAAGCTATGGATACATCCCATAAATGTGTCTTTACTTGTAGCTTATGTCATTTAACAACAAAAACTACAGCTCGTGCTATACAGTTAATGGGTGTAAAATTGTCTGAGAAGATTTTGGACATAAACCCCCCTTATTAGTGGAATGGATGAAATTAGTTTTATTATGAAAGATTTTCCCCTAATGACAGAATGGAGCCTATAGAGGCCAAACCCCAGTCTTTTAACTAGTTTTTCTCCCAAGCGGCGTCAGCTGGACCTTCAAAATCACTTTGAAGACAGTTATACCAGCATTAATAGGACTGATGTTGGCCTAAAAATATCTTCCAAAAATCACACTCTTAATTGGCATTGCTTTGTTGGCAAAGCTTTCCCGGTGCTGCCTTACTCTTCAAGAGCCATGTTATTTTAATTGCATCAATGTATTCTGTCATGAAGGCAGTGCTCTGAGCAGGGTTTATTGAGTTTCGTATAGAGCTTGGAGCTTTAACTTTTCCACTAAAGACAAGAAACTGATGGGAAGGCCATGGAGCTCTGAGAGCTCCTCAGGTACCCCACTTCTGTGGGACTGCTGGTCTGAGCACACTGCATCAGGCTATTCTGCAAGTGATAGTGGAATAAATAATGAGTAAACAGTAGCCTTGCAGTGTATATAAATACTAGGTAAAATGGTTTTCTTTTAGTTTAAGTCAGTTTTTGTGACTGAAGAGATCTCTCTTTACTTTCCATCCATTTTAATACCTTTCCAGTTGCATTAGATAATCATGTGATATTATACACTTCTAAATTTCTCTGATCTGCTCGAAGCTGGAAGAAATGGTGTTCTGCAGTTTTGTGCACTGAGTGTAGGTGGCCTCTGAGAGGTGATGTTGGGCAGAGAGTCCCCCGCAGTGCTTGGTGGCATTAAAGATGACATTCCAAACAAAGCTCTTTCTGTCCCTCTCAGGCGTGAGCAGTGGGAGGGCAGCAACAACCCCCATCTCTGGGGGCTGCGGGCGGGTGTGGCTGAGGATCAGCTGGATCCCACTGGAAGAGGCTTGTGAGCTGCCTGGAAGCCTCAGCAGAGTGCTCCTGAGTGCAGCTTCACTCCTGCAGGCGCGTGGGATGGAGCCCGCCAGGCACCCCAGGCTGCTTTCGGGGGCTCAGGTGGTGGATGGCAGCGGAACAGCAGCACAGTCAGGAAGGGGCATCTCCTGCATCTGATCATCTGTCCCCGGCTGGGATGGAGTCCTGGTGTTGGACTACTCGGAAACTGTTTTGCTGGACAGTTCCGCAGTTCCAGGAGGGGACCCTGCTGGGGCTTCCATGCTGCCAGAACCCTTCCAGCACTGCAGGACATCCCTTCCTCTGGATTTGCAGGAGCAGAGTGGCTGCAGCCCTTCTCCAGGCTGCTTCCACACTGTGATTTTGTGCCTTTTTTGTGTGTACTGGAAGCTCTGAGGGCTCCTGTTGCTCTCGCTGCTGTCGTGTCTGGTAACTCAGGTCTCACAGGCTGCAGGGAGACTGCTGGGGAAGGAAGGGACCTTGGCTGTCCCTCCCCATCGTCCCTGTGCCCCCATGTAAACCAAACCAAGCCTCCTGCCAACCACGCCTCTCTCTGCTGCTTTCTTTCCTTAATCCAGGGGGATGAGAAATCTTTACAGGATTGCTCTTCCCTTTCAAACTGTTCTTCGGAAACGTTTCCATGCCTGGAAGTTTCTTCCCATAGTTTGTGGGTACAAGGTGGGATTTAGCTGCTTCTGCCAAAACCAGAAGTGTCTCTTACATTCTGCAGAGATTTTGGTGGCTGCTGAAAGACTTGCAGTGGGCGCACACTTTCCTCCAGCTGCCTTCTGGCTGTTCCGCAGAGGAAACCAGAGTGCTGCTGGCTGGAGCCTGCCTGCCTCTTCCATGGGCCTTTGACCTCGGGGCCTCTGTGATCTCAGGTGGCCTCACAGTGCCCTGGGAGCTCCCCTTCCTCCTCTGTCCCAGGGCTGAGTGTGCTGAGGTGTTTTTCTTAGCTGTATGCAGATCCCTAGTGACAGAAAGAACCATGACTCTTAATTATTGTGCCTCTTATCTCCTCTTCGATGTGCCACCAGCCCATATGTTTAGAATAAGGCTCTGATCTCGTGATATGGGCTCATGCATTCACTTTTGTTTAGCTTTTCCCCCCATTCTCATGCATTAGAAATTTGGATTTCCTTCCAGCTCATTGGCATAACATTAACCTTTCTTTCTGCTGGAAGTGACATGTTGCCTTTAATAACAGGGGCCTGTATTTAATATCCCAAGAAGTCCTTTCCAATTGCATGTTCGTACAGATCAGGAGTTAACCAGAAGAGACTTGGAAAAGGGCTTTCCAAAAAGTGGTTTGTTCTCTCCTGCTTATGTTATTGTGGACTTTCTGTTGGAAATCAAACAGTCAAAACAAACTTAGGTATGAAGAAATGCAGCTCACTTGTGGCCTGGCCACTCCTCCTCCTACTGAACATGACCAGAGCAAGATCAGACTGCTGAACATGACCAGAGCAAGACCAGACAATTTGAGCTACGTTTTCATTTTAGTGCATTACGAACCTAACCCATTATTCATGAAAATTAAGCTGTGTTAATTACATCCCTTGCTTTGCATTACGGCAGGCGTACATTGCTGTCTGTCTTGTTTGCTAGCGAGCTCTGTGGGTTGGAGCCAGAGGCAGGGAGAAGTTTAAGCCCTGTCCCTGATCGCTGACTTCAGCATGCAGAGAGGCCAGGGCAGTGTGTTTGAGCAGAGATGTCACTGGCATTTACTGCTGGGTGCACTGGAGCCGGGGGCTTTCCCCAGCGTGGGCTGGTTTTTATGAATGAAGGCAGGCAGGGAGTGCCCAGCCCGGTGCCAGGACTGCTCTGTGGGAGGGACGGGGTCCCTGGCACAGCTGCACGGACAGACGGACAGCCAGCTGCCCTGGGCTGGGCTCAGGCACCCCGGCAGGAGCTGCCACCAGCTGGTACCTCCCGCTCTTTCTGTGACATGAGGGCTGAGGAAGTGCCCCTCCACACTTCGCAGACTTTCTGCCTATTTTGGTAGGAATTTTTTATAATTTTTTTTGTGATCCTTGGCAGGAAACTTCTTTTAGTTTAGTTCTAGGTTTTGCTCCTGACTCTATTCACTGAGAATACCTTGGAGACAAGGAGCTCATTTTTTCCTGTATCCAGAAAACCTTTTAGTAACTGCTAACCCCTTACACCTGTACACATAAGTCAAGAAAGGATCTTAATGCAGTTTTGTCTAGACTGCTGATGGAGAGAGAGAGAGAAAAAGCAATTCCTGGGGCAGGCATACATGACATTTTGGAAATAGAAAATACAACCAGCAAAGATTATATCCCCACCAGGGCTGGCAGAAGGGGTCTTATGGGTGTTCTCAATCCACCTCGCTGCAAATCCAGCCAGGTTAGCTCAAACCACCTTTGTTTTTGACTCGAAGTAGCTGAGTCTGCACTAGCACAGTGAATGTTCCCTCTGTCCCTCCTGCCAGACATGTGGTGGGGGACTACCAGCCAGCTGCTGGTCCTCAGCCAGCTCCTGCTGTAGCCAGGGCCAGGAGACACCGTCTGTGTGTCCCCCGGCTTCACTTAATGAGACCTGGGCTCTTTGGCCGGCAGCTGCTTGAGGTGTGCCCCTTACACTGTTTGTGCTGTCCTAAATCATCTCAGCTTGGTGCCTGCCCCCATCTCATAGCTGTCCCTCCTGGGAAATTCCACAGGTCCCTGGTGCTCAGGGTGGGCCAGCTGAAATCCTTCAGGGCATCAGTGAACAGCTCTTTTACCCAGGGAATGGCAGACCTGTTCTTCTGCCCGAGCATTTGTGAACCTTTTAGGATGGTGCTGCATATGCATGGAGGTGAGGGCATGCCTTTGGGATCTGAATTCCCATTTAAGTTATAAGGCAATGTGTTGTCTCAGTTTCTGTGGCAATCACATTTGAAGTGTTTTATAGAAAAGACTTCTAGGACTGCTGCTTTTCCATGTTATGCTCTGGCTTTGGAGGTGAGGTTACTTATAAAAAAAAATTAAGGTGAAAGCTGGAAAAACTCTTTTGCTGGTGTCATGAATCAGACCAGAATGAGAGAATGCATTTAAAACTCTGAAGTGAAACCTTTTCACAGGAGAGTGTTACTTTAAATATATGTCTGGAATGGGGAAAACACCCACTTCTGCAAAAGATTTTTTAGAAATAATTAAACTCTACTGTTTAGAAATGATTAATTATTGTAACATGTGAGCACTGCAGAGTTTCATGTACTCACAGTAGTATTTCAAATGATTTAAAGTTGTTTGTTCAAGGTTTGCTTTTAGTATGTCATTAAATGTCATGGATTTATTCCAGCTGTCCTCCACAAATGTATCACTTGTGAAGGATTTTGCATGGGAACAGGCTGCCAGATCTTAGTTTTGATAGCAAAGCCCAATTTTGTTTTATTTTTAATCTAGTTTTGCTTTGCTAAGCGGCTCAGAGTGGAGTTGGCAGAGAAGATGGTGGCAGCTCTGCTGGGCAGAGTTCCTGGCCTGGCGTGCACCTCCTGAAACCCCCGAGCCCAGGGTCAGGGCTGGGCAGCTGGTGCAGATCCCTGACCCCACTGACCACTGCTCCGGCCCCGCTGGCCTCTGCCTCTGCACAGTTCCCACGAGCACTCCCTAATTTGCTTTAGACAAAGCCAAGTGGATTATCTCGAGCCACTAATTAGACTGTTGAAGATAATCCTGCTGCCTTTTGGGTTTGTCTCCTTTTTTTCCTGAAGTGAATCAGCGAGGACTAAGGGAGGCTGTTCCTCCGTCCACCTGAAGGAGCTGAGCTGCTGAGCCTGCCCAGAGGCTCTGCCAGCTCTGTGGAGGCCAACTTTTTATTTATTCAGTTTCCACAAGCAGGACACTCACATCTGGTGGCACGGCACGTCCTGTTCTGATCTCATCTGCTCACGCGTGGAACTCTGTCCTGCATTCCATACAACATCCAGCCTGATGATCCTGAATGTAGGATCTTGGGCATGATTAATGTATAAAACTTGAATGGCTATTTGGGAAGGATATAATGTGATACAGAGCAGATTGGTTTGGGGGATTTACCGCTCAGTTCTGAGCTGGTGGAGTAACTGGCTCTGCTGCAGAATGCTCAGAAACATTCATTTGCCTTTAGAGCAAAACCAAAAATGCAGTCTGCTTTCTGACATGCTGTTTGGTTCCTGGCATGGCTGCCTGCATATCCAGGAGGATATGTCCTGTGGAAAGTGTGTGTAATAATTTGTGAGCTTTTGTAAAATGCAGATGTTAACAGCAAGAGGTCACGATAAGCAATCTCTCCTCGCTTTTATTAAGATGTTTGCATTCTTCTCAAGGTGTTGACATAGCACACTATGCCCTGGGGTGCTGCAAGGGTCTGAATATTTAGGATGTGTAAAAGAACATTTAATAATGTCTCTCCAGTCTGGGCAAACAGCTTAACTTGAGTGCATCACTTCTATTCCTGCATTGAAATAGAGTGAAGTGAAAGAAACTCACTGGGGTTTACTTAAATTTACTAAAATCTCTCTTTCTGTAACAATTTAAAAAATAAATCAGCACATTATGATGTTTGCCATGAAGATGAAGCATATACCTAGACCAGACAGCTCATGTATGTAATTCTTGGTTATGTTTCTGTGGTTTGGGGTTGCTTGTCTCTGAGGATGTAAATAGCACTTAAATTGTGTAAATTGTGTCTTTGTGCAGTGCTGGGCACTGTGGCGCTCCAGCATGCAGCTGCACAAAGTTCCATGTTGCTGCCACAGCTGGGGATGGCTTTGCACTGGGAGAAACCCCCACTAAGTGGGAATTGGAACTTGATAATTGTGTTGGATCTGGATGATCTTCAGGTCCCTTCCAACCCAAACCATTCTGTGAAAACAGGCAGTGAAGTGTGTCAGGCAAGCATGTGTGTTTCACATAATCTCCAATGGGTTCAAAATTAAATGTTTCCATTTGATTTTAAGCCTGCTTTTCAAAAAGTCGTTTAAAGAGCCTAAGTAACATCTGCCATCAGTAATGTTTGGGCCTTAACAAAGGGCAGGACTCTCATATTGGTGACTAAGGTGGCTGCAGAACTGGGTGTTCTCAGGAGCAGAGCTGAGGATTTCTCTAGTAACTCGAGTAACAACTTCCAGTTTTCCCTCAGTGCTGTTTTTTCCTGATGGGTAAATCAAGCAGGTCTTGTTTCCTCATTAAAAAGAAAAGCTAAGAGAAAGAAGATAAATGCTTTCTGCAAAACATCCTATTTTCATCTTTTTTTAATTAACAGGTCTTAAGTTGCAGAGTGACTGTCATCCATCTGACCTGCCTCCCGTCCCCTCCCCTCCTTAGTGACACTGATATTAGAAGTATGGGAAAACTTAGACTGTTGGCAAAATGGGTGGAAAATCAAATGTTTAATGTTTTGCTTGAACATTTTGTGGTTTCTCCTGAAATTCTTCGTCTGAAACAAAGGATGTTCTTTGTTCTTTATTGGGAGGCTTGTTTTTACTTGAAAAAAATATGCAATGTCATTGTGGATTGCAGAAGTTTCTACAGAAATGACATAAGTTCTCTACAAAAACATTTTTTAAGACCTGGGAAAAAAAGGAGACAGTTATGAACTGCAAAAAAAATTGACTGGTTTGATGTTTTTTTGGCAGATTCTTACAAATACATTCAGAGTCAAAATGTTAGTGATTTGGAAAAATTTTGAAATAGAGTAATTTCACATGACCCCCTCTTGGAAGCTTCTAGGTTTCACATTCTTTGCTCCAACACAATTCCCACTGAAGAAATACTTCAAAAAACAAAGATTATGGATTCTTTTTAAAATGTCATTCCTTGCTTTTCGGGTAACTGCGCTGTGTTTATGTATCTTAATCTTACCCTGATTGATACGATCAAAACAAAGCATTCATGGATTTGTTTGGAGTCTGCAAAGGATGTGAACTGAACCGCGAGACAGGCGGAACTGGCAGGCCCTGGGTGCCCAGCTCGATGTGGGGGTGCTGTGGGGTGCCCTGGCTGCCCGGCCCCCGGGGCCCCCCTCGCCGTGGGCGTGCTGTGGGGTGCCCTGGGCACCCCTGTCCCCTGGGCACCCCATCCCATCTCCTGTCCCCTGGCACCCCTGTCCCCTGGGCACCCCATCCCCAGCCCCCTTGTTTGGTGGCACCACAAGGGCTCCCCGTCCCTCCACAGCAGTGGGCACAGGGGCCTGGGAGAAAGCCGTGCGGACGCGGGGATGG
>NW_005054509.1:1026839-1031263 GCF_000277835.1 Geospiza fortis | reverse complement strand
GGCCTGGGAGCAAGCCGTGGGGACGGGGGGATGGTGGAGATCTGAAGTGGGAAAGAAAGGTGGCTTTGGGACGATGTGGTGATCCCACGCCCCCTGCCCTTCCAGCCAGGCTGGCTTTCACTGCTGGGCCTGTGCTGTGAAATAGCTGGTAGTTGTCACTCCATGAGTATTCCTTTGTTATTTGAGAATTACTGAGACACTTAATTGGCTGTTCATTAGCTGCTTTAGAGAAAAGTAAGATTTGATTAATCATCATTTCAGCAAATTACAGCCTGTTCTGCAGGCTAATGGAATTAGGCAGTGAAGAGCTGGCTGGAGCTGTGCCCTGCCCTGGCCGTGCAGCCCTGCCTGGCCTCACCTGGAGGGCTGGGGGGGCACAGAAATCGGGGTCACCCTCACCAGTCAGGGATGGGGCACCCCAGGCTGGCGGGTGAGGAGCACGGGGTGCTGCTGGGCGCAGTGCAGGTGCTGCCCAGGGCTGGGGGTTCCTCACCCACAGCGAGGCCCTGGCACAGGGTGCCCAGAGCAGCTGGGGCTGCCCCTGCATCCCTGGCAGTGCCCAAGGCCAGGCTGGACAGGGCTGGGAGCACCTGGGACAGTGGGAGGTGTCCCTGCCCAGGGCAGGGGGTGGAACCAGATGAGCTTTAAGGTCTCTTCCAACTCAAACCATTCCATGATACTGTGCTATAAACACAGCCGTCGACAGAGACAACTGTTGGCTCCATTCCTAACCTTTGAGGTCACTCCACTTCCTTTTTGTTGCTTTTGTTTTCTAAGCAATTGTCACCCCAGTCGAGATCAAACTTCTGAGCTGAGATGTTGAATTCACCCTTGAAGAATATATATTTTCTCTGAAATAGTCCATTACATTATTCCAAGTTTTACCTTACCAACATGCTAATTTCAAACAACTGGGTTTAGTAAATTATGCAACAGGGAAGATAGAGCTCTCACCTTTGCTTTAGAGTAAAGGTCAAGAGCTTGAAGACAGGAAAGCTCAAAGATGCAGAATGCAGTTGTTAGAAGTCCCACACAAGGTATTTGCAGATGTTAAATATCAGGGCAAGGATTTAAAAAGCAGGTTCTTTACATGAAATTGCTTTGCTGCCTTCTGGCCAGGAGTTAAAAGATCCCCCAAAGGTTTTCTGTTTTCTGCCATCTTTTTGTCTTACATCTTTCCTCTTCCAGGATCCCTGGCTGTTCCCTCCCTTTAATCTCTTTTAGGGGCCCTCTCTTGGCTGTTGAAAAGCAGCTCTATCTGCTCCCCCATCTGCCCAGGGCTGGTGGAGAGAGGAGCAGAGACCTCCCTTCCCCTTGCCAAGTGGGACTCCCTCGGCCTCCCTGACTTGATCTAGCAGTGCTTGGGCCATTGACCATGTTGACATTGGGATTACATGGAATTTGCTTGCACAAAAGCTGGGCAATAGCACAGCCCGTGTCAGTTTGCACTTCACCCTTCTCTGAGCAAACACGCAGGAAATGCCTGCACCAGGCTGGTGCTGGTTGTTACCCCTGGGGTTGGTGCACAGCATTGGGGACCTCAGTGTGGGGCTGGGCCTGGACCAGCAGCAGTGACAGGATTTGGGGACTATTCTCCCTCTGCTCCTCTACACCTTCTCTGGTACATTCGTGCTTGGCAGCTCCACAGCGGGTGTAACTCTCCCCTGTGCAGAATTTGGGAAGAAGAGGCATTTCCTCCTTCTCTCAGAGTGGTGTTCTTGTCAAGCATGATGGCAATTGCAAATTCAAACCGGTAGATCAATAACAATAGAAGAATATTAACAGAAGAGTTAATTGATAAAGTTTAGTGGTTTTTGGACACTGTTAATTGCTTAGCTGATGGCAAATCTGGAGAGGATCAGATGGGACTCTTCCATGCCAACATGTGCAACATCTTCGCTGCCAAAGATCCCCGACCAGATGCCCAGGGCTTTGCTGGGTCTCGAGGGGCCTCACCAGAGCTGCCTCAGTGACCAGCCTTGGCTTTGGCCCTGGGGATGGTGGTGGCCCTCAGCAAGGAGTCCCCTCTGTGCTGGGACTGCGCTCTCTGCTGCACCAGGCACCCAGGGGAAGGGAGACAAGGGCCTCAGCAGCCCCTCAATCCCCCTGGGCTCAGGGAGGGGGACGTGAGTTATTTTAGGGCCCCGTTGGGGTGGAGGAGGCAGCCCCAGCGCTGCCCTGGCTTCACCTGGGTCAGGCAGCCCTAGGCTCAGCTTTGAAATGTGAAGCAGCTTCCTTAAGCATTGCAGGGGGTAAAAAGTGAATTAACCATATCATAGGCACATGGTACTTCCCTGCTCAGATTACACTACAAAATCTGGGCAGTTCCTAAGATAGAGCTGGAAAAGGGGATTTGGGAGTGTGAGCAGCACTTGGAGCAGAGCACAGCTGACATGGCTGGGAACAAAAGGTGACAGGAGAACTCGCCACATCTTCACTGCTGTTCATACACAGGTCAGCAGAAATCTTTCCTAACTGGATATTTGTTGCAAATTTGCTGGGAGAAGTGTAAAATAACTTTGTTTGAGTGCTGGCTTTGCTTTGTGCCTTGCGTTCTGCTAGTTGCAGAGCTTGTGTCTGGCTGAGTTTCACTTTGGTTTTTGTACTTTGTTTTCCAGATTTACTTTTTAACTGTTCTTTAGGCTCTAAAGCTGTTGCTAAATATCTCCCGTTTGATGCAGTTTAAAGACTTAAGTACAGAGGGGCGGGTTTGCTTTGTTAGTTAAGGCTGCTAAAGCTGGATCTTTGCTGCTCGTGGACAAAGCTTTTTGCTTTTTTGCAAAATTCTCCATAAGCAACACATGTGTTTGTGCTATTAGTCAGATCTTCATGGGCTTTTTTTTTTGTTTTGTTTTCTCCTCAAAATGAGCTTCTTACAAAAACAATTATTTTTAATGCCACTTCTGGCCTTTTGACTGGGAATTCAAAGTTTTACCTCACAGGCTGGAGCGAAAGTTAGGTTTGTTTTTGTTAATGTTAGTCAAGGAGTAGCAGTGATTCACTGTGACAGGCTGAATGTGAGCCATATGAACCGAGCTGCACAGGCATAAAGGAGAATTGTGCTGCAAAATATCTCCAAGTAATTTAGATTTTGACACACTTACCACTTCTCAAGTTGCATTTCCCCCGTCTCCTCACACTCCTGCCCTTCCCCCACCATCCAGGATCTGATGTGATGGAAAAATATAGGCATTGTCTCTAGGATTAGGAATGGCTGGGCTAAAAGCGCATTTTGCTTCTGTGGATTTTATTATAGCAGTGTGAGAGCTTCCCAGAGACATGGCAATGATTGTATACACTTACACAAAGGGTCTTAAATGACAGCTTTCTGGGCTGAAATAATAGAGTTTTGAGATGTTCACTCCTATCCCTGGGAGCGTGCAAGTGCTGTGGGCTGGTTTGTGTCACTGGGACGGTCCGTGCTGGGTTCCTGCTCCCAGCAGTGTGAGTTGTGTGCATTTGCTGGAGCCCGGCTCCCACAGCTGTGGGGGACAGGGGACAGCAAGCCCCAGGAACTGGGCACGGGGCCACTGTGTCCCACACTGGGGGCAGCATTCTACAGAGCCCTTTTTTTCCAATTAAACACTACTGATTCCTTTTGTGTGTGTTTTGGGGTTTTTTTTGCTGTAATTCTCCTCTTCCCCCTGTGGTTTTCTTGTATGAATGGCAAATGGAGGCTGTTTCAGTGTTGGCTCAGATGGTACATACTCATAGCAGGACTTCATGTCCAGCCTTTTTATTGATTCAATATTGTAGCACTGGGGTGTGGAAAGGAATGGCAAATGGCAGTTCATACATTATGAACATGGGGTTTCTTACCAGTCAGTGAAAGGCAGAGTGTAGAGCTGTGTGTGAGGGCAGTAAGTGCAATATCTGTAAAATGAGACATATTTTAATGGCTCTTAAACTTGAAGATTGAATTCTGTTCTCTTAGGAAGTGTATCCTGCAGCTACAACAGACACACGCCAGGGGCAAGGAGAGCAGAATTTGGTGTTGCAGTGAATTTGTTAGAACCCAGTGGCCCACTCCCAAGTCTCCTTCTCCCTGAAGTTATTAGCCAGGACCTGCTGGAAGTGGGGATTCAGCCAGACGTTAAGGTCACGTTGTGACCCACCTTTGCTGTTTGATGTCGAATGTGAAGTTTTAAAAGCAAACCAAAAATAATGCATTGGATACTATTTTTGAGGCAAAACCCCAGCAAAATGTCTGCCATCAGGTTCCAAATGATGCCTTGCTTCACTTTAACAATGAGCTATCCATTCTATGGTCTGAATTTATGGAATGTTAAACAATTTCTGGCATTACTGTGCCCCTGCAGGAAGAACAGATGGTACTTTTGAATGAGTTTTGCTATGGGATAAAATGTTCCAGGTCTTCACCAGATCATACCCATCTGTAAGAAAGGAATAGCATTTGTGTAAAG
>NW_005054509.1:1022142-1026807 GCF_000277835.1 Geospiza fortis | reverse complement strand
GGCAGAACAGTGCCTGTGGGCTGAGATGGTAGTACAGATTGGAAGGTAATGTGGAAAGGTACTGCTTAATATTATTTTAAAGGTGAACACTTATCTTGGTGAAACATCCCAAACAGGAAATCTCCTTTATCAGGCCCTGGGAGGCAGTGGTCAGGGTGTGAGTGGTCAGCGTGTACTGACAGGAGCCTGTGTATAACAAGAGCACATTATTTTTATATCTTGTTTGATTTATAGAGGTTTGGCTCTCTGAGAAGAGCATGGAAACAATGAAAATCCAGATCCTGACAGTCCTTATTGTGCCCATGTGTAATGTGGGCACCCCCACATTACTGAGAGGAACACCTCCATCTGGATGCACACCTTGCACCCTTCATGGAAGTTTGTCTTGTGGGTGAAACAGAGGATTGGCAGAATTGTGGGGTGTTGCACCACTTTCCTTCTCCATTCCTCTGGATGACCAGGAACTGCTGGAGTGATGGAGTCCATAATTTTTTTCAGAGCTCTGCTGAGATCCTCCCAGTTGACCTCCAAGGGAATGATTGCTTTCTCCTCCCTGGCCTCTGCAGTGTTGTGGTCCACATTTGGTGAAGGAATATCCCCTTCAGTTTGTTTCTGTTCCTTACAATTCTGTAAGCTTTGTTCATATTGCCCATAGAGTCCTGCTTTGCAAAGTGAAAAATCACAGGCTCTGCAGATTTATCCACCCAGAATTAAGGTATGTATCATGTAAATCATGTATAGCCTCTGTTTGGTGCACAGCTGTGGGCTTCCCATCCCTGGAAGTGTCAAGGCCAGGCTGGACAGGGCTTGGAGCAGCCTGGGGTAGTGGAAGGTGGAACTGGGTTATCTTTAAGGTCTTTTCCAGCCCAAACCAGCCTGGAATTTTGTGGTTAAGCTCAGAGCAAAGGGACAATGCATCCATCCCAAACAGTTTATTAATTGCCCCTGGAGAATTACCCAGCCCTCCACTGATTGCAGAGAACCTCATCAGCGAGGTGACTTCTAGAAAACTGATGTTAGACAGCACCAGTGATCTTCTGAGAACTTAAACTCATGGACCTCTTTGTTCTTTTCTTGTTCTTTGTACTTGGGATGCCCAGGACCGTGGTATCAGCCCCTTGCTTTCAGAATTGAGCCTTCCAATTCGATGTACGGTTTATTACTGAAACCCAGTGGAAGTGTTCCCCGTGCAGGCTCCAGCTCAGTCAGCTGGGTGTGCACGTCTGGCTGGGCTGCCAGAGCGTTTCCATCAGGCGGGGTGAGGCGGGGTCGTGCCACAGGAAGGCTCTCTGCAGGTGCCTCTCGCCTCAGAGCCTCGGGGAGCGCTGACAGGGGAGTCTGGAAAGCTGAAATTCCTCCCACTGCACCCCCTCTGCTTTCCTTGGTGGGGTTTTTGTCCTTCTTTTGTTGTTTTAAATACCGAATATTCTCTACTCTTGGGAAATTTCGTTTCCATCTTAATTTTCCTTCTCAGTCGTGTGCTGGATTGTACATAACTAATATGGAAGGAGGGACTACAAACTCATTCTTCTTCTTTTGTACTAATTATTTATTTCCCCTTGTACTAATTATTTACTTCCCCTTGTATTAATTATCTTTACGGTTATAGGATTTCCTCAGCTGGAAAATAAAATAAGTTTCCTTCCCTTCCAAAAGATCATTGACCAAAACATAAATATGTATTTTAATGTGCCGAGACCAAACAAATTGTTTGTACTAGTCAATACCACTTTAGCTGGAGTATTGTTTGCTGTGATGAAAATCAGATTGAATTTACTGTTCCATCAGTGTGTTCAACAAAACCAAGATGATGATAAAGGAAGAAAAGTATTCTTGTTTAAATTATGTGTGTGTCTATAAGGTATTCAATTATTCAATCAGCATTTTTTGTTAATGCAGTATCATCTGGTTTGCTGGGATTTCTGTTTTGAATATTCCACCTGTGGTTGCAAGTGATCATGGGTTTACTTGCATTGGGTGATGATCAGTAAATTAAAGTATTCAGGAGTCTGAGTAGCAAGCTTACCCAGCAGATCACTGTAGCTTCCTGTGGTATATTAGAAAATGTCATGTGTAATTTACAAAATACACAAGAGTTGCTTTCCTAATCTCATTCTGGTTTGTAGATTGAATATGGTACAGAGCCACAAGTTGTTCTGAACACAAGAAGTGCACATGTGCATCTGAGGGCAGAAGCTGTCCCAGTGCATTTGGACACTTGGCAAACTATCACTGGGTGTGCCAGCTGGGGGTTCTGTGCAGAAACAGGAAAAACCCGTGCTCCTATCTCCAGGAAATTATTCTGCAAATTAAGGTTACCCCCTGGACAGTTTGGATCTGTTCCCTGTGAAAGGAAGGGAGTCAAGATACAGGATTCCACGTGTGCTGCAGGCAAAAGTGCAGGATAAGCCCGAGGTGGAAGATGGGGCCATGCTCGTGTGACTTCTGTAAGCTCCACCTGGAATTATTGTTGTCTCTGCATGATGGGCTCCGAGATGGAATAGCAGAGCAGGCTTCTTTCCTTTTCAGTTTGGTACCCACCAAACCAAATTAATTCCATTATCTTTTATGGAAAGTTTGTGCAGCAACACTTGGGATTGATGGATTACATCTGTGGCTGCAGACTGATTAGCAGCATGATGGATGCAGCTTCATTTACAGGGATTTACTTTCATTCATGAGGAAAAATTGAAGGTTTCTTTCCAGCACTTTTTTTTGCATTAAAACTTTTCAAAGTACTCAACAAATTGTAGGCTTTGATTTCCATTTGTTTAATGCCTGTGTTAACCAACATTTCAATGAAAACATTTTAACCAAGTTTTGTTTTTGCTGAAGAATTTAATTGCTATATATAATAACCTTGATATGGACTTATGCTGAAAAAAGTCTGATTTCCTTTTCTTCAGACCAAAAAATCATGTATTTTGTCAGATGCTCAAACAGATTCAGTAATTGGGTATTTTGCAGTGCCCAACAGCTAGACTTTCACCCTTAATCAGGATAGTGACAAAGTCGGGGCACAATTATGAAAAAATTATTTGCTGCAAACTTGCTGTATTGACATTTTATTTTGACACTGATTTGGAATTAATTGGCAGACTGAAGCAGACCCCTCTGAGTTCCTCTGGAGGGTCTCAGATCCACTCCTCCGTTCTGAAGCTGGAGTTCAGATGATGGAGGCAGCTCTGGCTCACAGGTACGCTGTGCAAGGCTGCCTGGCAGCTCCCTTCAGCCTTCCCGGGATGAAAACCATTGTTAATTATTTCCAAATTGCCACATGGCAGCGCACAGGGCAGGAAAGGCCACTTGCTAAGCTGTCAGTTAAATAGTAGGCTTTCTTTGGCCTAATTTGGATTTTAGATGGGGGTGGGGGAATTTTCTGTTTGAACTGTTTGGAAAGAGCTGCCTGGAATAGGTAAGGAGTGCTCAGATGTTCCAACCAACGCACTTCCCAACAAAAGGTTTGTATTACTGTCACTGCTTAGGGGGCAGTGGGGTTCAAAGTGCAAACAGGAGACTGGATTACGAAAAAGAAACAGACACAAAACTTAAATGTGCTGCTTACAGAGAGTTCTAAGTACTTTCATGGAGGAAAGGAGAAACGGGGAGAGGGAATCACAGAGGGGAATGGGAGTGGCATCTCAGGTTTTGCATGCCACTGTCCCTGCAGCAGGCTCTTGCCTTGGTGAGAGGCACTGCAGCCCTGCAAATGGGGGCTCTGTAAAACTGTGGGAAGGGGCAGGGGGCTGGAGCGTCCTGCAGGGAGGTTACAGGAAGGAAGCAGAGAGAGAGAAATCTAGTCCAGGATCTTGAAGGGATATATTTGAGGGGTACGGTTGTGAGATTGTGCAGGGGTTGTGCTTGGGTTAGTTTTGGGAAATGGTAAATATCTAAATAGTGGGGAACATCTTGGAAACTAGGGGTTTGTCCCTTCCTAAGAGGGAAGAGAGGAGTGCAGCTCTTTAAATAAATGAGAAAAAAATTCTTTATTCACTTATCAGAGCAGCCTCCAGTATTGGCAGTGCTCACCCAAGCCAGAGCCCGGAGCTGGTGCTGGTTCCTGGGAGCTGTGCTGCCCCATCATGAGGTTGTCTCCACATGTGTGCGGCTGCTCAAGGTGCTGTGGAGCTCCAGACCTGCCTGCTGCCAAAAGAGCTCTCCCTGTGCAAATTAGTTCATAACTTATGAGCTTTGACAAGTTTTTGTTGGCTGTGCCTTGGGAAACATTTTTGAGTGGCTGTTGCTGAGTTTGCTTTAATCTTTTCCCAGATTTCTTTGGCTGGTGTGGAAATAGCTGGATTATTTAATTGTGTTTTTGAGGAGTATATATAGTCACCTGAAACTTGGTGATGTAAAAAGAAGAGAAAAAAAAGTGTATCAATAGCAAACACATTTATTTTCACTCCAGTGTAAGAGTTTGGCTCCTTCTGCAGCAGAGCTGTGACCCTGGCCCAGCTGTCAGGACTTGCTGAGCCTCCTGTGCATTGTCCAGAGAGAAACCTGGCCATGGTGGGTTTATCAGGGACCCCATCGTGGGTTTGTCAGGGATCCCGTGATGGGTTTGTCAGGGATCCCACGGTGGGTTTGTCAGGGATCCCGTGATGGGTTTGTCAGGGATCCCATGGTGGGTTTGTCAGGGTCCCCGTGGTGGGGTTTTCAGGGGGC
>NW_005054509.1:1014433-1021757 GCF_000277835.1 Geospiza fortis | reverse complement strand
TTTGTCAGCGTCCCCGTGGTGGGTTTGTCAGGATCCCCGTGGTGGGTTTGTCAGGGTCCCCGTGGTGGGTTTGTCAGGGATCCCGTGGTGGGTTTGTCAGGGTCCCCGTGGTGGGTTTGTCAGGGTCCCCGTGGTGGGTTTTTCAGGGTCCCCATGGCAGAGTCCTGGGCCTGTCCCTGCTGCTCTGGTCCCTGTGCTGAGCCCCCCATGTCCCATGTGAGCCCTTCCTCTCTGGCTCCTGGGCAATTGCTGTGCTCCCACTGAGTCACTTTGGATCTGCTGCACCAGCGACTCCCAATGACACAGAATTTCACTCCTCTGCAATCCAAGTACCTGCCCTGTTGTGCTGGGCTGGGCTGAAGGGAGCACTGACACAACAGCCCCAAGACATGATTCTCCCCTCCCTGGCTCTGTCATTCCCTTGGAAAAAGGCTGCCTTTGCACTCTGGGACTTCAGAAAGCTTTCAAACCCTGCACATTGTGGAAGAATAAGTCCCTGAGCTGCCTGGTCACTTCTGTTAATGCTTGGCTACTTCAGCTGAAATACCTCGGGTGATGCTTTTCCATTACTGCAGCATGTCATGTTCCTGTTTGGATTTGAGTGTGGGGAATGTCCTGGGAAGCTTCTGGAGCATCTCTGCCCAAGGGCTCTTCTGCTGGGAAAGGAGTTCTTATCGGAGTTCTTTTGGGAGGCTGCCTGAGTTTTGATCCCATCCTGCTTTCTTCTTGTTTGTCTCCTCTTGAGTTCGCTGTTGAATTGAGTAAAAATCCTCCAGACTCCCAAATGTTCATTTTTAAAAGCTTTTCCATGAAAAGGGGGTTAATGATAACTGATTTCTTATTGAAAACAAAGCTGAGGAAAACTGCCTGCAAAAGCTATGACTCCAGAGCACAGGCTTGTTTAGCCAAGAACCAGAGTGTTGACAACTCCAGAGTGCTTTACTTTCAATAACAAAAAGCAGCTTGTTGGACTGGGATTTACCCTGAGGTTCATCCTACCCCTCTGCTCCTTCTGCCCAACACAGGGGCTCAGCTCAGCTCAGATTCCATAATTTGCAGGCAGAGATGATGAGCCCTGGGCCTGAATGTTGCATAAGAGCAGTGATGGAAACACTTTTCCCTTTTCATTCATCCTCCCGGTGAATAGCCCTGCAGTTCCCTCTGCGAGGAGAGCAGCAGTCCCTTCCAGCAGCCATCCCTTCCAGCCCTGCTGAGATCACCAGTTTCCGGACTGAGAGGGTGTGAAAGCAAGATCTAATCCATGGGCTGGCACAGCCCAGTCAGGACTTACTGGGTTTAGGGTTTCTTTTTTTGGTTTTCATACAAGATTGAAATGCTCTCACAAATTTCCATTTTCTCTTGCATTTAAAAGGGATTGTTTTAAAATTGTTGTTTCCTTCCGTCTCCTCCCTTCTTCCTCCCTCAGTCTAAACTGTGACCGCAGGCAGGGAGAGCTGTTGGCAGCTGCAGCAGCCCGGAGCTCTGGCTGGGGAGAGGTGTGAAAATGCTTGGACTGGGGAAATACATTCCCCTTGCTCCTCAGGACGGGTGTGCACATGTGCTTCTGCCTGCTGCCCTGCTTTCTGCAGAGCTTTCACCGCTGTGAGAGAGATTCAGCATCGCCAAAAGATTCACCAGCACAGAGCAAGGCTGTGTTTGGTCCCTGCTCATGTACAGCTTGAGCCTGCAGGGCCAATTTGAGCTGTCTGGCACTGGGGAAGCCAGAGAATGTTCATGGCAGCTCTGTGGGCTGATGAACTTGCTTTGTGCACAGGCAGTGAGTGCCAGCCCTGCGCTGGCTTTCCCACAGGTTTTTTCTTTCTGAGCCTTAGGTGTGGATTCCTGGGCAGGCTCAGGGGCTGCTAGCCCAGGTACACCCAGCAGGGCATCTGCTCCCAGTACCCAGCACGGCAGGGATTGCACAGATGGCTGCCACCTTCTGCTCTTACATCAGCCTGCATCTGGCCCTGCTCACTCTCAAAAGCAGAAGATGCAGCTCAAACCAGCATTTCTGTTACTGTCCTCCTCAAACATGGCAATTTAGGGAGGGACTGAGAGGTGGGACAGAGAAAATAATTGTTCTGTCAAAACCTCCTCACAGGGATGTGCAGCTGGTGAAATTGCAGGTACATCTTAAAGATGGAAATCAGTGGGTTCTCCTACAGTGCACTGGATTTATTCTCTTTACTGCTTTTTCTTTATAAACAGCTATCTCCTTTTGTTCAGTGAACATTTGACAGAATGCTCCTGTGTTGCTCCTGCGGCATCTCTCCCACATGTGCCCACCTTCTGTATGTCTCTGGGGCACCCTTCACACAGACACGTTGTCTTTGGGTGAAATCTTTGAAGGAGAGTGCCTCCTGTCACCTCTGCTTACCTAAAATAAGCTTTCTGGTTCAGCACTGAAATGAAACCATCTGGAAAAAGAATCTCCCAATAAAATGCTCCTCTTAATTTAAAGGACTTGCACATTTAAAATGTCTAGATCTTCTGTGGGAACACACTGGTTTCATCAACATTTTAGAGTAATACGACTGAACAATTTTAATCAAGTCAACATTCTTCCTTTTGGTTTTATGTTATGGCTTTGAATGAAGTAAATCACTTGGAGTATATTGTTTTGAAAAAATGTCAAAATTTATAACTTTTTGGCCCTAAACCGAATTGAAATAAGCATCTTGAAATCTTGTTTTATTCCCCTGCCAGGAGACAGGAATATGGTGTTTTTCAGCCAGGACTAGTTACAATTTTGATGGCTGCTGCTGTTAGCCCGGGCTGTCCCATCACACAGATACTGGGTTCATCTGCTCTCCTTTCCCATGAAAATGCTTTCCTGCAGTTCATGCCTATTTGGACTGTTTTTAAAGCTGGTTTTCCATAAAGTGTCTTTACTCTGCCTTTCCTAGGAATACTTTTTAAAGATGGAATCGAGGCATAAGGAACTGCAGCAGTGTGACCATCCTCCATTTACTGCTGGTTTACCTCACATGTTTATGTGGGTAGAATTTGAGAGACTCACTCTCAGTCCAGAGCATTGCCCTCTCTTGCACGGGCACTCCTGCTTGCTCAAGAGCTATTGTGAGCACAGGAATGGCAACAACTTCTTTAATAATGGCCCAGTAAAACCCAGTAAAGCCAACAGGGTCAGCCCTTGAACCAAAGCAGAGCAGGATATAAAGGTTAGGGGATTCCACAGTGGAATTCTCCTGGGACATGAAGCAGGGCATGAGGGCTGCCACGGGTGGCACATGGTTCCCTTGCTGTAGATCTCTGTAAAGCTTTCAACAGAGCCTTTGAAAGACTTTTATTTTAGGTGTGCAGGGCGTAGTTTGTCACTCAACAGAACAGCAAAGGTCGGTGACATTGGTAAGAGTGGGTGAAGGACATTGGTGAGAGTACAAAGAACCAATTCTCATTTTAGTGAAGCTCTTGTGTATTGCCCCAGTTGTTTAAAAGGACATCAAGGAAAGCATTAAAATAGTTAATGGAAACAAATTATTGCAATAACATCTGCTGGTATTAAACTCCCCTGTCCTACAGAGCTAGTGTATTGTTTTTACCCTGTTGGCTCAGAGACCTTTATTTACAGCTCCAGCTTTTGGTGCTGCTGCCCAGTAATGAGCTGCTGTCTCCAGAGCATCGTTGCAGCGCTGGGGCAGGGCAGGGGTCCAGAGGTGGAGCACACCAGCTGTGGGGGCTGGCAGGAGCACGGCTCTGTGTGCAGGGATGGGGGCTCAGCAGCCCTGTGTGCTTCCCTCAAAGCTGGTTTTCCCTGTGCCTGAAGTAGAGGCTGTTTCTTTGATGAGGGAGTTTATGGTTGGGGGGAGTGATGGGTGTGGGAAACAGATGGGAAAAGCACAGGGAAGCGCAGTGGTTTAAAGGAATGAAAAGATACTTTTTGTTGGAGTCATTGCACCAAAACCAAGCAGCCTCTGAGAAAGGAAAGTGAGCCTGAGGTGAGGAAAGGGAAGGTTGTGGTGTCATTCATGGAGGAAGGGCTTATAAGGATTTCAGCCTTATCAGTTAAGCCTGAAAACCCAGATGCTGAGGGATGTGGAAATGGTGGCAAGAGGAAGGCACGGGGGACTGAGCAGGGCACGGAGCAGAGAGTGTGAGAGGCAAGGGAGCAAGGATGGGAACAGAGGAAGGACTGGCGGTGACCCAGGCAAGGAAACAAACCCTTGGATGGAAATGGGTGGGGTGAGGGGGCCAGGGGGTGACAGCACAGGGGAGCAGCTCCTTTCTCCAAAGCAGGATTGTCCTGTGGTGAACCCTCAGCTGTCCTTGAACACTCTCCCTGTGAGGGATGACTGCTCTCTGCCTCTTGCTTCAGCACAGGGGTTTCTTTTGGGAGCGTTTTGGGGCACCATTTACCCGGGGCTGTGCCCCAGCACAGGCTGGCTGGGCAGGGGTGTTCACACCAGCTCCCCCCTTACCTGTCCCACAGGTGATGCGTGGTGCACACTGAGGCTGCCACACCTGTGTCTCTGACACCCACATGGCCCATTCTGGGGGCTGGGGCTCTCTGGGGAGCCTGATGTAAAAAAGGGAATGTGGCCAGGGCAGAGCTGAGCTCAGCTGCCTCCCCATGGGGTTTGCACTGCGGCATCACAGCCAGGAGCTACCACGGGAGGGGATGTGACAAAATCCTACTGTGAGCCCCTTACAGAAGTCACCTGTAGTTGTTCTCCCATTCATTATTTCCCAACTAAAGCAATGTAACAATTACAAATTTGGATTACCTGGAAAAGCTGCTGAAAGCAGGATAAATTATTAATTCCCAGGCTACGTTGTGAGGAATTAATTTCAGCACCACATATTGAAAATTCTCCTTCATGAGAAATAGCCTGGTTTTGAGAACAGTGAGACTTTGAAAAAGTGAAATTGTTCCAAGCCATTATTGTATTTTCTAACAAATTTATTTTTCAGTCATTCTCCTTTAGCACACTCAGCTAATATACTCGAATTAGTAGTAGGAAACCTACATTTGTAAGAATTCTGTCTCTGTATAAGGTACTGAAGTGACTGGGATTCCAGGGCAGAACTGTGGAAATTCTTAGCACTGTTTGCCCATATCTTATCAGAACAGGCAGGCATTTCCCACAGCCTGGCCTCTTGCCAGAGGGACTGAGCAGACTTGTTGGAAGCCCCCTTTGAATGGGAGAAGTAACCTTTGTGAATGGATTTTCTGGCACAGCTCCTGTTGCGTGTGTGGCTCATTGTTCTGGGTGATGTGGCTGTATTTTACCCCCTAGATAAATGTTCTAGGGTTCTTGTTTTTTTGATGATGGGAGGGGTCCTGGGAAAATAATCAGATTGCTGGTTCTATAAAATTTCTATAGGCAATTTTTTTTTGTTGTAAGTGGTTTTCCATGTTAATTGTGTAGCTTTGTGAGCAGAATTTTGACATAAAGGACAACAGCTGATTAACTCTTGAACTTTTTGATGCTCAAAGGGCTTAGTAATTAGAAGGCAAACAATTTTCTCTTCTTCAAGGCATTTTAACAGTGCTCTTATGGCAGTTCATGTATGTATAGATGTATATTGTGTGTTCATAGTATAGTATAGTATTTAGTATTCACTAAAAAGTACCGCTGGTGTTGTCAAAACTAAAAGAAGTGGTTGCCAGAGGTAGCACACCCTCAGTTGTTGTAAATGTCCTCCAGTGAAGCTGGAGTCAATCCCTCTGTGCACCACAGTCCTGCTGTGGAGCTGTGCCAACCTCTGTGAGAGGAGAATCCGGCCCTTAATATGTATTACAGGATAGTTAGTATGATGTGTAACCACAAAGTAACCACAACACACAAAGAAGTTCTATTTTAGCCCTGCTGGAGCAAAGAAATAACTGTTAATGCTGAAGACTGAAGTGCAAGAGATTGCTCAGTGGGGGAAGGAGGCAGAAAAAATCCAGATTTTGAGTTAACATGTGTACAGACAAATTCTCACGTCCCAAGGCTAAGTTTTGTCTATAAAAATTCCTTAAGATTTGAGTCTTTGTAATTAAAACATAAAGAATAATTATCTTAAGCTGATATCTGCAGAGGAAGAACAGTGTATTTACTTATGCTCTGCCAAAAAATCTTTTTAGCTGGAAAGATTAACAAAAAGCCATTGAAGTATAAAGAAGGGCCTTCCTTTTATTGAAATATATATGTTTTGTCAACAGATTCAAAACAGAGCAGTCACAACCATTTTGTCTTCCTTTCCTTTTCAGAGCAGGGGTGGGGGAAGCATCCAGCTCCAAACTTAGTGCCTCTAATGCTTGGAAGACATTATGATTAATTTTTGTCCTTAGGTTTCCAGATGTTGGATTTCATCCCAACTTTTAAAGACCTCTAATGTTTAACAGGATATGTGCTGAGTGTAGTCTTTAACAGAGTTTTCTTTCATAACTCCAGGATCTATGAGAAAAGGTAACTTAGGAGGCCGCTGCAGATTCGGAGCTGAAGCCCCAGCCTGCCAGGAGAGCAGCCAAGGCTGAACGTGCGAGGTTGGAGCGGAGCCACGTTCCTTCGGGAAGACGATGGCCAGGGCCCGGAGCTGGCAGCAGAGCCGTTGGAACGCCCTGCTCCTGGTGCTGCTGTGCTCGGGCGGCTGCCAGGCGCAGAGGGACTGCACGGGCACCGAGTGCCAGGCCCTGGAGAACTGCATCGAGGACGTGCTGGAGCCCGGCGAGTGCTGCGCCACGTGCCTGCAGCACGGCTGCACCTGCGAGGGCTACCAGTACTACGACTGCGTCAACGTGGGCTTCGTCAATGGCAAGGTGCCCGAGGGACAGTCCTACTTCGTGGACTTCGGCAGCACCGAGTGCTCGTGCCCCAAGGGAGGGGGCAAGATCAGCTGCCAGTTCATGCTGTGCCCGGAGCT
The DNA here is from genome assembly GCF_000277835.1 of Geospiza fortis. NCBI lineage: Eukaryota > Metazoa > Chordata > Aves > Passeriformes > Thraupidae > Geospiza > Geospiza fortis. The sequence goes on along the minus strand of NW_005054509.1, from coordinate 1,014,890 downwards.
GCCCCCGAACTGCATCGACGCGGTGGTGCCGGCGGACGGCTGTCCCCAGTGCGGCCGCATCGGCTGCCTGCACGAGGGACAGAAGTACGTGGCGGGGCACACCTTCCACATGCCCCCCTGCAAGGTTTGCCACTGCCCCAACGCCGGCGGGGAGCTGATGTGCTACCAGCTGCCGGACTGCGACACGTTCCCCTTGAACACGGCGAGCCCGGGGGACACTGAGGATGGCGAGCCCGAGCGGCACTACGACGATCCCTACAGCTACGACCAGGAGGCCTCCGAGGGAGACAACACCCAGGTGGAGTCTCCAAAGAAGTACAGGAGTTACTCGTCCCCCCTGGAGCACGAGAGCCTCAGCCAGGAGCAGGGTGAGGACTATGACTACCTGGCGGCCAGCGTGGCTCCCTCGGTGCCGGCCCTGGCTGACCCCCACACCGAGGGCACGGCGGCGCCCAGC
>NW_005054509.1:1009403-1014423 GCF_000277835.1 Geospiza fortis | reverse complement strand
AAGGAGGCACCAGCCACCACCGGGACTCCCCCCCAGCACACCACGGCCACCACCGAGGCATCCCAGCACCTGGAGGAGTTGGAGAGGAGGCCAAAAGGGGACAAAGAGAGGCACGAGCAAGAAAGAGCCCCCAGCTCTAAAATGAAAAAGCATGCCAGGAAGGAAGAGCCAGAGGGTAGCATGTATCAGGGCTTGAAAGAGGTGAACTTTACAGAGCCGAGCTCAGCAAGATCATCCCATGAAGGCCTCGAGGGGAATGATTTCCCCAAGGTGAAGTTCAGTGCAACAACCTCTCCTCCGGTTGCTCTGAAGGAAGACCGCAGCCAGTCCTCCCCAAAGCAGTCGCAGACGCTGTACCGGTACCATCCCGAGGAGGACGGGGACCCCAACTCCATCCACGCTAACCCCAGGCTGCCTGAAGGTAAGAACAACTCCGGTATGGGTGTCTGGAGAACTCTTACTCGTGGTAACATTGGTGCTCATCCTCTGCTGTGTTGTTCTTATTGTTGCACATGGCCTTGAAATCAACCAAGCCACCACCAACCTTTCTTCCATCCCCTCAGGAGGTGGTTTGTGTTTCATTTCACAGAACAGGTACCATTTCACTGTTGCCCACCTTGCTTTGATTTCACAGACAGTGGATGGGGTTTTCTGGTATTTTAACTTTATTTCAGATGATGATTTATTAAACTCTGGCATTTTTCTTCAATTACTTTTAACTTCAGTTGTGATGTTAAAGAAACCTCTTCCTCTGCATAGAAGGATTTAATTATTTATCTCCAGTTACCAACTCAGTGTAATCGCATTTTTAGCTTTTGTCTTCTGGAAAGGAAGTGAAACAGTTGTGCTTTCACTTTCTAAATAAAAATATTTAGGGCACTTGTAATATTTATCTCATGGTTGAAAGGCTGTCTAAGCTCATTAGTTCAAGAACTCGAGAGATACACTCAAATACCCCTGAGGACTAGTAGGGAGAAAAAGGGCTCTCTATGTTTTCATGGGGCTGGAAGTTTATGATGTTTATGATCAGCTGTGGCAAGTATACGTATTTCCTCCCTGCCTCTGGATTCCTCTTGACATCTGCAGGGAATGTTGATTATACACTTTATGCAATGCTCATTACTGTAATGAATGCAAACTTCATCGCTGTAAATTAGCACATATACAGCTCACATTTCCAATTCATTTTTCATCAAATCAAGAGCAGTACCTCCTCTTTCAAGACGTGGCACAAAATGTTCTCCCAAAACTCAGCTGGAGGATGCTTGCAGAGAATACTGATGAGTCCCTGGGCAGTGGCATTTCTCCTGGGTGTGTCAGTAGTCCTTAAATCTTGAGCTGTCCAGTCCATCTCCTGGAGAAGTTCAAGGCAGATGGGAGGAGGAGAGCAGATTTGGAGCTCAGACTCTAAGTCCCAACACACACAGCACCCCGTGGCTGTTCAAACAGAAAGTGTGCCACGTCCATGGATGGAGATGGCAGCCTTTTTCTTTTCCTTTGACTTCCCTTTTATTTGCTTCAGCCTCCCTCAAAATCTGAGCTGTGCATCAAGGCTGTGTATGATACATGGGCCTGAATTAGGACTGACACACAATAACCTGTTTCCCGATGTAACTTTAAAGAAGATTTTTTTTAAATAAAATTGGCTTTTCTTCTTCTTTCAAAAAAGGATAAATGGGTGGAGCACCCTGAAACTTTCAATGAGAGGGTTTAAGGAAGTCTGTTGGGGTGAAAGTGTTCAGCACCAGAACTAAATACTGAATTTTAGAGTCTGCTTGGGTGATTTGCAGTCTGTGATTCCCAGGAACTGCTTGGCTGAGACAGGTCTCATTGGGGGATGGATTAGGTTGAGGTGCCTGGAGCAAGATGTGATGGATGGCATGTCAGGCATGAATCGTTCAGCTGGCAGAAGCAGGCTTGGGAATCACTGGGTGCCATTTCCCCCTTAGCTGAGATACCTGTGATTTCCTTTAAATATTGCAGAGGTAGAAATGAGAAATAAATGTCCCGTGGGAGCACAGAACTCTCTGACTGGCTGTAGATGCTGCAGCTCCAAGGCTGCTGCTTCCCTGCCCCACGAAGCTGCTGCATGTTTTGGGAGCCAGCACTGGTGCCACCAAACCGTGTCCACCACCCACAGTCACTGACAGGTGGGACCTGGACAGGCAGCCCCTGATCTGCCCCACCATTCCCATCAGGAATATTGGTGGAAGCTCTGTATAGAACTGCAGCACCCTCTCAAAAAATGAGGGCTCTCTTTTGCCATGACCAGCGCTCGTGCCTAGGGACAGCAGTGCTTCCACTCGTTATGCTGCTGTAATTGACGTGGTTGTGATTCATGGGAGCAGCTCCATATGTTTCAAGTAATAAAACACATACATCTTGTGTCTTTGGTGACTTCTGAGCCCGTGGTGGAGGGGGAGTGAAGATACTAGTCAGACTTGAAAGAAAAATTAATCTCGCCTACAGATACAGAACGAAAGCATAAATTTTGTGCATGCATTTCCAGCTATAAAATGGCAAAATCTACCAGAATTGCCAAATAACTTCTTTTCTCCCTTCAGGAATTGTCAGCATGGTGTAAACTACATCAGTCCCCTGATTTTCAGAGCCTGTGGGGCTGTTGTGCTGTTCCCTAAGGAGGCTGCAGCCGCTCTGGCAGTGTGCAGGGTTCTGTTCGACTGGCTCTCAGCAGTGTGCTCTGGGGTACATTTCTGTGACTCTACAGCCATTCTAGATTTATTTTTATGTTTTCTTTAGTGTTTCTTTTTCCCCAGAGTTTAGGAAAGTTTGTGAGCTTCCAGAGAGGCTTTCAGCCCAAGTTAGGTGGCCGTTGCATTTGTTCCTACTGTTTAGCTGTATCCTGGCCCCAGAATTCTGCTGTGCTTGGGTCCTGATGTCTTTGGTTAAAAACTTGGCTTCGTTACTTGTATTTTACATATCTCACTTTGGTTTTATATGTAGCTGAGTTTTCATCTCCCAAATCTTTGCTGGTTCATATGTAATCTAATGGTGGAAACAACATGGAACACTTTGGTGCTCAGGAAAGGTTAATTTTGTGGTTTGGTTTTCTTTCTTCTTTTTAGCATTGTTTTTATCTGTCGTATTGCCCTGTGTTCACATCAGCTACTCCATTCCTAAAGGAGCTGTAAGTGTACAGCAGAGGTAATTACTCAGCTGAGAAAGTGCAAATTAAGTGCTTTCACCATGGGAAGGGATGAGATTAATGGAGACTGTTCTCTTTATACAGTCTCTCTCCAAACATTGATCTTACCCTGTCACTTACTGCAAGAGCAGCAAATGCGGGGAATTTTAATTTCTGTATTGCCTATTTCCTCATCCTAAAAATACCCTGATCAGGGCAGGGCTGACTAAAATATATTTCAAGAACTTAGTGTCAAATTCTGTTAAGATTTTCCCACTTTCTTCCATTTCCCCATGCTCTGGCAGTAGAGTGCTATTCCTTGGATAAATGTAACTCAGGTAGCAAGCAGCCTCACTGTGAAAGTTTTATGATTTGCATTCTGGTTTTGGCAGGCTCAGCAGCAGTTTGGATCTAGCTGGACCTGCCATGTTTCAGAATCGAGGTGTTTTTCCACTTAAACTTCTCCATGACTGGTGATTTTTTTTCCCGTGGTGGCTTGTAGAGATAAAGATAATTGTTCTGGACCTGGAGTAAATTGCACCAATTTGGGAGCTGAGATCAGTGGATGTGAGAGTGGCATTTATTGCAGGTGAATCCTGCCCAGGCAGGAGCTTCTGGGAGGCTCCTGTGAAACTTCTGAGGATGTAGCCGAGATTCCAACCCACCCATCTGCTGAATGTTTGCTGATTCTGAAACTCCTGGAATAGGATGACCTTGAATTTCTGAAATGAGGGCAGACAGATCCATGTGCAGGTCCATGTGATGGTCCTTTTGGTCTCTTCCTGGATATTCTATGACTCTGTGAAAGCAGACCTGCAGTGAGGGTTTGGAAGTATTCCCTGAGCTCATCCACCCTTTGTTCCTCTTACTGCCACCATAAAAAGCACTGGAGGTGGGAGAATGCTTGCATGGTCCTTCAGAAACAAACTCTGTTTGCAATTAATTTGGATTTTTTGCTATCAGGTGAAGTGTTGTCTCATTTTTACTTGAATTACCTCAGGCTTAATCCTGTGTTCTCTACTTTATCCCAGTCCTTTGTGTAACAGGAAGAAATGAGCTTTGAGGCCTCAAAATAGGATATCTGAGGAGTAAAAATAAACCTCAGGAGATTGGTGTATGAGGAGAAAAAGTCTCTGGGCCAGCAAGTGTGAATCAGCATGAATTACAGCCCGGGGTGATAGTGTTCAGTGGTTCCTTTGGTGGCTGGAGTTCTGAGGTAGCACGGGTGGGAATAAGGCAGTTTGAGATACTTGCAGAAAGAGGAAGACTAAAATACTATAAAATTTAAAAATGTCTATCTATTCTACAAAAAGTGGCTTTTGTACTTTATTAGGCAGCCAGATGCTAGTTGAGATGGAAAAATGGAAATAATTCAACCATTTCTATTAATGAAAACATCCCATGTGTGATATGTGGGGGGCTGATGCCCTCACAGCTGCTGGTGCACAGCCTTCCCTGCACCCTTCCCTTGTCACCTCAGGCATGGATTTGTGAGCAGAGGGTGCAAGGGAAACCCAAACGTACCCTAATGACACAGAGGAGTGCACTCACAGCAGATGTTTGCAGATTCTGCAATATACAGTAGCCAGAGTACCCAATCTGCAGGTACAGATGTGACCTGGCTCTCTGCTTCCTCAGCTCCTGCTTTCCATTGGGTCTGTGTCCAGTGCTGGGAGCAGTCCCGTGTGAGGGATGGGAGCAGTTCCATCCCGTGTGAGGGATGGGAGCAGTTCCATGTGAGGGATGGGAGCAGTTCCATGTGAGGGGTGGGAGCAGTCCCAGGAGCAGTTCCATGTGAGAGATGGGAGCAGTTCCATCCCATATGAGGGATGGGAGCAGTCCCATGTGAGGGGCGGGAGGAGTCCCACGTGAGGG
>NW_005054509.1:970725-1009218 GCF_000277835.1 Geospiza fortis | reverse complement strand
TCCCGTGTGAGGGATGGGAGCAGTTCCATCCCGTGTGAGGGATGGGAGCAGTTCCGTGTGAGGGACAGGAGCAGTCCCATGTGAGGGATGGGAGCAGTCCCAGAAGCAGTCCCGTCCCGTGTGAGGAATGGGAGCAGGGCTGGGGGCCCCAGGCCCGCAGGCAGCAGCCGAATTCCCGGTGTCCAGACCTGTGCTAGGGGCGTGCTTTCGGGGTCAGTGCCGGCGCTTTGGGGTTTGTGGCTGGGTGATGGCTCTGGACATGTTGCTGCATGGCTGCTGCTCACCTGGCTGTGTTTTGGGAGCTGCTCTGGGTCAGATCCTGCTGTTGCTTTTCCAGCTGGCTGGGCTTCAGGGTGCCTCTCAGAGCTGCAGGCTCTGCACTGGGAATGTTATTCTTTGCAGGAATTCCCCTGTAGAGCCCAAACCCTCCTCACCACCATCTTTCTCCCATTCCTCATGTGCATCTTCCTTCTAAAACAGAGATATTAACCACAGGTCATGAGCTCCTGGCTGTCAATACTTTTGTGTCAGGCTTTTATGGAGCTGTTTTGCTCCTTATTTTAAAGAGTATTTTAAGCCATAGCTGTATATTGAATAGTGGTCTTTAGTTAGAAAATATCGTTTAGATGATCCTTTTTAAAGCTGCAAAGATCTGTGCAGTGATGCAGGCACAAGGCTGGTATGCAGAATGCCAACACTGGGTGCCATGCTTTGCTAAAAGCTGTGTGGCCTGTCTCAGTCAGGTGTCTGCCGACTTCTAAGAACCCAAATAATTTAAGAAATGCTCTTGAGTTCTTTTCTTTTCAAACCCCAGTACCTGCCAGTCTCATAAACAGAGAAGTGTAAGAAGGTGGCTCTCCATCTTCCTGTGTTACTCATAAAATTAAGGTAACAGCTGCTGCCTGCAGCGTGAATCACTGGGGACCACGACAGGCAGGTACAGTCTACGAGGTGGGACAAACTGGTGTTCCTGCAGCTCCTGCCAGCCCTGCCTCCATTAAGTACCCTCTGAAGAGCACACTTGTTGTCCCACACACAGCTCTGTGGCTGGTGAGGTGCAGTCAGACTTCCTCTGCTGACAGTGCATTATACTCCAGGCTGTTGGTGCTGCAGCACAGGGAGTTACTCACAGCTGGCTGGGAGTGTTCTGGATAAGGAAATCCATTGTGCTCAGTCTGGCCCCAAGGGAATGTGCAGAGGATGACTGAGAGTGGAACAGGATGGAGCGTTCACACCTGGCTGGGGCGTGCAGAGGAGACCCATCCTCCCTGCAGCACAAACCCAGGGCACTGCCTGCATGGGACAGGCTTTCCTCGGGGACACTGAGCACAGGGGGTGTCAGATATCCTTGCCTTCAGGGGGTTGAGGTACTAAGATATTTTAAATCTCAAATTGTTGCCATAATACAGCTGGAGTTGGGCACCCAACCTAGCATGGCACCAAAATACCTTTGAAAACACATCTCATGTACCTGTTCTGTTGAGGTAAAAATCATTATTTATGCAAAGTCACCTCCATCCATGGTTTGCAACAAGAACATTGAATCTCAGTTCTGAAATTCAAACATGCTGCAGACAAAGTATGAACATAAGATGGGAGATTTTTGTATAAATTAATTACCCACTTGAACAGACGAGACTGTTGGGCTCACCAGGTTTCTCAAGGAGACTCCATTTGCTGGCTATTTATAAAAGTATCTGAGAGTATATTTTTTTTGTATGCATGATTGATACTCCTTCAGAAAACAGAATTTAAATGAGGCTTCTTTGCAGTAATGTGTCTGTTATTCTAATCGATCAGCAAGGAATTAAAACCTTGACTCTGAATGTAGCTCCTTGTTAGAGAAAGGAAAGTATAAGTAGTAATTCCTGATCCAGATTTTGTGAGACAATAACCTTTTGAACAGTTTCAAATATGTAGGCCAAATAAATGTAGCTTTCTAGCATATGCTTACTCATGAAAGGATTTGTAATTTCATTATCCCGGGCCTCACAGCGAGCAATATCTCTTACCTCTCAGGGATTCTTAGGTAACACGCCAGCAAGTAATTGGAATTTTATAAAGATCCCCTTATGTTTGAGCAGGTTTTATGTTTTCTTGACTGTTCCCAGTCTGTCTGTGCTCTGCTTGAGATGACCAATTCCTTTCCAAAGCCACCAGAAAGTCCTAAATGACCATCCCAAAGCACTGGGGATGTTTATGCTTAGCCAAAGGCTGGGAGAGGGGTAGGAGAAAGAAATATTTGTGCTCTATTTAGGGCCAGCAAACCTCCTCGGCACATTTCCCCTTTCCCTGCCTTTGCCAGGGGCCAGGGGGCTGCAGAGCCCCCCAGGAGCCACGTGCCTTGCTCCAGCACCACGTGTGGGTGTCTGGGACACACCAAGCCCCCTGCAGCAGCATTCCAGAGTCACCTGCCTGCAGCAGGCCGCTGCCTGCTGGAATTGCTGCTTTCCCTCCATCCTGGGATACTCTGGTGGTGATGGGGTGCCTGTGAGATGGTGGCAGTGGCTCGGGTGGGTGCACTGGGGTGGGAAGGGAGTCTGGGCAGCCAGGGTGGGCAGGGAGCTCGTGCTGGGGCTGCGCTGCCTGTCCCCTCCAGCCCTGTCTGTCCCTCTCCAGCCCCTGTCTGTCCCTCTCCAGCCCTGTCTGTCCCTCTCCAGCCCTGTCTGTCACTCTCCAGCCCTGTCTGTCCCTCTCCAGCCCCTGTCTGTCCCTCTCCAGCCCTGTCTGTCCCTCTCCAGCCCTGTCTGTCCCTCTCCAGCCCTGTCTGTCCCTCTCCAGCCCCTGTCTGTCCTTCTCCAGCCCCTGTCTGTCCCTCTCCAGCCCTGTCTGTCCCTCTCCAGCCTGGCCATGCTGCTGCACTTCTGGCTGCAGTTTCTCCAGCCCTTCCTTCACCAGAAATGGGGCCATTCACACAAACCCCCCAAGCAGTAATTCCTTCCCCTTGGTGTCTGAGTGCTGCTTGCTTTCGTGGTGCTGTTGTGAATCACAGGGAGGCCGACTGTGTTCAGAAGGGCTCAGAGTTGTTTGACCATAGTTTTGAATTATCAAGTACTAAAATAAATGTTTATGGCTTCAGCAGCTCTGGGTTTAAAAGCTTTTAACAGTTCTAAGAGTTGCCTGAAAGGGGAGGATTTGCATCAGTAACTTTCAAAAGGTGTAAAAGTTGATGCTCTTGTGAGCTGTTCCTGTGTGTAAACTATACATTTTAAAAATAATGAAAATCATCAGATGAGATCTCATGGCCTTTCTGCTGCCATGCACAGGGCAAGTGACTCCTTGCAGCTGCAGTGACCTGTACTGCCCAAGGAATAAGTGTGTGTTAGTCCTGAACTCCCTTCCACCAAGGTTACCTGAACTGAGCATGTCAGGATGCCTCAGGGGTAAGTAAGGATGCTGAATTCTTAGGATGAGCTTTATTTTGTATGAGGTCACTCTGTAGAAATGTTGTTTCTAGAAGCTGTGGGGGAGCTGCTGCCCAGCATGGGGACTTGGTGTGGGGACCCTGCAGCCTGGTGCTGGCCACCAGACACTGGGGACCAGTACAGGAACTCTTCTGTGAGAGCTGCAGGAAAGAAATGCAGGCATACATGCCTCCCCTGGTGTAAGGGAAGTCAAGAGGTTACCAAAATCCAAATCACTGGAAAAGCAAGTGTGTGCTCAGTACAGGATCATCAGTGAGCACTGTTGAAAAGGAAGAGAGTATGGGATGTGAAAAAATGAATTTTCCATGGATGTCTTACATGGTCCAGAAAGTTTTCAGCCAATTTGATGCAATACATTCTGGTCTTGGAATGGCACTGAGATGCTTTTTGTGTAATAATCGCCCTAGCACCGTGTGAGGGCTCCAGTCTGGCACTGGTCTGTAATAACACTCACTCCTCCTTACATTCTCTGAGAGCAGCAGCATCGGCTGTGTTTGGAGCAGGGGAGCTGGGTTTGACTGGAGCTGGCTCCTAGGCAGGGAAGAAGAATTGAGAAGATGAATGAGCTCTTGCAACAAGAACATCTGGCTGTACCTCAGTTTCCTTCTCTTCTAACCTCTCACTATTTTATGCTAATTTCAGTCTGGGTCTTCAAAGACATTGTATATGCAACTTGCTGGAATAATTTTGTGAGCACAAGGTAAATTTATTAATATTAGGGAGTTATACATCTTGTATGAAGTGAATCAGCTAAAGTGCTTCTTGTATTCGTGTTCTAAGGTAGACATCCTGCAGGGACTTAGGAAGCCATTACATTTTGTCAGTGGTTTGTAGCACAGCATTTGTTATACTCAATAGCAAACCTCCTGCATGCCGATGGCACAGGGAAGAGACATTCCAGGCACACAGATGTTGCCGTGGTGGGGAGGAGAATTCCCTGGAAAGCAAACCCCGAACAGCAAAACACACCCTGCGCTCCGGCGGGCCGAGCTGCGAGAGCAGAGCTTGTCTGGAGGGGATTCCTGTCCAAACTTGTCTGCTCTGTCATTCCAAAAGTGAACTTCATGACTACAAAACGAAAATATGTGAAAACATATCTTTGTCATGAAAATGGAGCTTATATAGTGGTGGTTTCTTACAGTTCTTTCTGTAAGGTTAAAGAGTTCTTCTGCGTCGAACAAGCAGAACAAGAAGCTCTGAGCAAGTTTAATGGTGTTTAAGGAGTCTTTTATTTTTCTTTCTTCTACTTTTAATAATGATTGTGAGGAGGCTTCTGGATAAGAGTGTGAAGGCAATGTACTGTGTACTTGGTGGCACGGAGAGCCCTACACCCATCCCACATCCCTGCCAAGTGCTGTCAGGGTTTGGCTACCAAACTTCCAGCTGATGGCTTTAAAGCTTCCTTACACCCGACTGTAATCCTGCAGCTATGTCTATAAAACATCTTGTTTATGGCCTATAAGCAGCTGAAGATTAATATAGTTCTCCCTCTTATCCAAGAATCCTTTCTCTGCAATGTTCATTAATTTTTCCTGGTGTTGGAATTGCCTTGCATGGTGTTACTAGTAGTTTTCATTTCCAGATTCAAGCCTACAGTGTTGTAGCTGAATGATTTTGTAAGACATTCACTCTGGCTAACTTTTCATTGAAGATAACATACACTTAAGTAATGTCTCATGTAATAATGATAAAATTTGTACTTTTCCTGTATCAAAGTTGTACTTTTCCTGGATCAAAGTTGATAAGCGTTGTCTGAACTCATGGCATTGAAATCAAAAGCATAGTGACCATCAGTGATGGCTGGCTTTACATTAGAAGGTTCCATAAATGTTGAATTTCAGTCTGTTTGGATTGACTATGGTGGTTTTGCTGGTGGAAGATAAATATGGAGACTTTCCAAAATCTTGTGCTGTGGTGTCAGAGGTTTTGGACGATGCTTTAAAGTGATGAATGTGCTTTGCATGTGTTCTTGAAGTACAGACTTTTGGCTTGCTCAGCCTATGGCCCTGGGAAAATTTTCCTGGTGGAGTCTCTGCTCTTTCTCCTTCACCCTTGGCCACCAGGGCCAAGAGGAGCAGGTTTGTGCTGTGGCGTGGCCAAGAACAAGTTGTGGGACAGGCAGGGACTGTCACTGCCCTGGTACCATGTGAAGCTAACCAACTGACATGAAAAAAGAATTACACTGCTGGTTTTCGTATTCTGAAGGAATGTAACCAGCCGTTAAAATGAACAGGAGCCTTTGGAGTCAGCCAGTTGCATTTGCTTTCCTGTGTGAATAATTTGGTATGCGGAGAAAGTGCGGCCTGTGGCTGAGAGGGCAGTGCAGGCTGAGCACCGGTACCTCCTGTGGGAGGATGAGCAGTTCAGCACTGCAGGCTGAACCTGAGCCTCCTGTAGCCTCCAGCCCCACGTCCCCATTCTCACTCTGGACCATGCAGAGAGCCAGTGCATCAGCAGCGCTGCTGTTTGTCTGCACAAACCCTTCAACCATGGGATCTGACCTTTATTAGGTAATACTGAAGTCTCCTCTTGGTATGGTGAACAGATTTACACAGCTTTGAAATCTGACCCTGCTATTTCAGAGAGAGTGCTTGCTTGTTAGTCAGCTTTTAAATGGAGTCAATAATGTTCCTTGAAAAAAGACTCTGAAGGTCAGACCCTGTCTTGTCAATGCCATGTTAACCCCATTAGTTTCAGTGAGGTATACATTCATTTTAGCTGTATTGCTCCTCTGACATTACTTTAAAATGGTGAAGGGCAACTGTTAAGCATCTGAAATTTTAAAAATGAAATGCTGTCTTTAAGAAAGAACTCCTTACATCTCACATAGGCATACAGCAGTTGCTCTCACTTCACAAGGCTTTCTTTGCAGTAACAAAGCACTTAGTTGTTTGTTATATTTTTTGGTCAGACTCAAATTCCTCTCCCAGAACTTAATCTATAGTAAACGAATACCTCATAAACCATACGATCACTATATAAATACAATATTTTAGCCATTTGTCTCTTTTGCTTGTAAATTCCCCAAACTGAATGTCTGTGTAATGGACATTTATGGCCACGCAGTTGATAGCACAGGGCCCCTGGCACCACACGGTGCTGAGGGTCACAAGTGAGCTCCTCTTCCCATGGCAGGCAGGAAAGGACTTGATGCCTGCTCATCCAGCATCACCAAACACATTCCTGTGGGAAAGAAGAGCTGGTGTTGATTGATTCATATGCTTCCCCCACCCTTGCCAGGGTCACAGAACTGAGATTCCCACTGCTCTGTTTCAAATGTGGCACAGACGGCTTCAGACTCCCACAGAAAGTTAATCCTGCCCTTGAAGATAAATATCTGGACTATGATGGGTTTTGTGCCATATGGTCAGTTGGTCAGTTTTAGACCCAGAGGAATTGCACTGTTTCCTAGGTATATAGCATAAGAATTGTCCTTGTGTGCTGCATTCATACTAGGTCAGAATGCTGCTTGTCTTGGAGCAAGTCTTGGCTTAGTTTGCTGTAGTCCTGGTATTAGTGAAGAAATCTTCACAGCAGTTTCCTATTTTATATTTTAATGGCAAGAAACATATATATATATATATATAAAATATGTATATATATAATAGAATCAAAGAATCAATAAGGTTAGAAACTAAGACCTCAGAGATCATCAAGTCCAAGCTTTCTCTCCTCTCTCTCTCTCTCACACTCTCCTGCAAGTTTCAGTAAAGAGTTCATTCCTGGAGGGCCACGGGACCACACTGCTGATGCTGTGGTGATTGATTCTGTTCCCTAAGATGAACCTCCCCTTGAGGTTTCCTAACCCCTTCTCATTTGTTTTGGCTGGCTGTTTGCTGCCACCTTGCTGAGATTTTCCTTTTGCTGCTTGAATCCGCTGCAGATTCAGAACCTGAAGCTGCCAAAGCTCATGGCAAGTGAGAGGGAACAAATGTTGGTGCAGTGCAAGGAGAAGCCAGGCTGGCAATGGATGTTGAGGATGTTTTTGGTGTAGTAGCCCACTCTCAGTGTGGGCTATGTCTTGCCTTACCTGTGCATTGTCCCAAGGATGAAAAGCAAATTATCTGCTCTCATAACCTGTCCCCTCTCTGCTGCTCCATCAGTTCTAGTGTACAGTGCAGGTTTGTTTGGCCCTGCCTCTCATGGGGTGGAGAAGGTAAAGTTTAACCTTTATTAATTCAGTATCTTGGTGTAATGTAGAGAAGGTGGCTCCATGTGGGCTCCCTCAGCCCAGCTCAGAGGCCTGGCTGTGTGTGCAGCTGGGGGAAAGTCAGCACAAAGCTGTACCCTCATGTGTGGCTGTGCAGGCTGGGCCCTAGAACAGGAGTTAAAGCTGGTGTTGTGCACAGACACTGCCCACAGCGTGCAGGATGAGTGTGCCAATGCAGCCAGCACTGCTGGGCACGTGCGTGTGACTGCTGGGTATCAAATGCCTTAAGAAAGGTGCAGAGGAACTCCAGCTGTGTGCTGGGGAGCTGCCTGCTGAGGCTGGAAGATGCCTTTATCTCTTACTCCCTGGCAGTAAGACTTGGTGTTAACTTTCAAACTGCTGAGCAGCTTTTAACTACTTGTGTGGACTAAAAATGCACCTTCATCAGATGCTAAAATAGCTCCTAACACCTTCCCTGAGTTAGTCTGTCAAGCAGGGGAGAGTTTGGTTCTGCAGCAGTGATGGCTGTTGCCACAATTTGTGTAATTGAAAATAAAACCTTTGTAAGCAGGAGTTTAGAAGTGGCAGAATTGCTCCAGAGGTGTGTGTGGTGCTGTGGGAATGCTGGCTAGCTCAGTGTAAACACCTGGAATATAGACAGATGGAAATTGGGGCATGTCCCTAAAGTGAGGTGCTGCAGAGCCCCAGGGGTTTGGTCACTGGAGGTCAAGCCAGGGGAGGTAAAACAGGGAACCTTTGCTTGGGGAGCTGAGCTGAGCCCCAGGGCTCAGAAAATCCTCCAAGTGATGAAAAGTAGGGCCTGGTTTGCAAAGCAAACACAGCACAGCAAATGCATTTGTGAGTGCAGCTTGATAACAGGGATGTGTAAACAGACTGCACCTGGCTTCCTGTTTAGCTGCATTTTCCTTCCATAACTGCCACTTATGCAAACGGATTAATTTGACAGATTTCTGCCTTTTGTGGCAAGTCATGTTCAGAACAAGGAAGAGTGTTAATCTAGAATGAGGTTAAAGTTGCTTGTCAGGTGTTGTGCTTGTAAAGAAGATGAATAAACTCTTCCCAGCATGGAAATGTATGCCTTGGACATCACCTACGAAATTAAAGGAGTGCCAAATTCTACAACATGTTTCAAATAATTGGATATATGAGGTTATTTGTTAGGGTCCATTCCCTGGTGTCCTGTGGCTGTATTAAGCCATCAACTTTCATTTAAAACATGGGGTTTTTTTAGAAAAATAGGAGACTCACAGTTTTCCTCAGAGAGAAAAACTAAATCTCAAATGTTTAAAACCAAACAAAACGCACCGACCCTGTAAAGAGAGAGCAAATTAAAAGCTATTCATTAGCCTTTACTGTTGAGATGAGATGTTTGGAAGGAATTCTTCCCTGTGAGGATGGGCAGGCCCTGGCACAGGGTGCCCAGAGCAGCTGGGGCTGCCCCTGGATCCCTGGCAGTGCCCAAGGCCAGGCTGGACAGGGCTTGGAGCAGCCTGGGACAGTGGGAGGTGTCCCTGCCATGGCAGGGGCGGCACTGGAAGGGCTTTCAGAGATCCCTTCCAACCCAACCCATTCTGGGATTCTGTGGTTCATGTTTCTGCTCTTGCAGTCCTTCCCCAGCCACCAAGGCCCTCAGGCAGGGTGGGGTGGCTGGGAGCACCTCTCCTAGCAGGTTTGGGAACACCTCTCCCTGCAGGTTTGGGAACACCTTTCCCAGCGGGTTTGGGAACACCTTTCCCAGTGGGTTTGGGAACACCTTTCCCAGCGGGTTTGGGAACACCTTTCCCAGTGGGTTTGGGAACACCTCTCCCAGCAGGGTTTGGGAACACCTTTCCCTGCAGGTTTGGGAACACCTTTCCCAGCAGGTTTGGGAACATCTCTCTTTGCAGGGTTTGGGAACACCTCTCCCAGCAGTTCTTCTTGGGTGCACCTGCAGTGCCTGAGGTCACTGCAACAAGGAAGAACCGAAGAGGAACCAGACAGCTTGAAGGGATAAGAGCCAAACCAAGGCATTTCTTTTGCTGAGACCCCCAGAAGTCACTAGAGAGGGCAAAGGAAGCCTTGCTGGAATGTTCTGCAGGAGAAGGGAGAGGAGCAGACAGGAGTGTCCTGCTCTGTCACATGCCCTGAGCTGTTAGAGGAGCGCCTGATGGGGTCGGCTGGGGTTTTGTGTCTATTTAACATTCAGCCTGGAGGTGGCTAAATGGGAATGGTTTAAAATAGCACCACAGTTGCCATAGATACTTGTCTAAATTGAAAATAGAGGTCTGGCCCAAGCTTGGAGTGTGTCCTCCAAAGCCAGCCTTGGTGTGGGCTAGAGGAGCCCCACAAAACTGTGGGGATTCAGCGCAGGATGGGGATGTCTGGATGTGTTTGATGTCACCAGGTAGCTCCAGCAAGGCTTTGCTTGGGCCTGGAGACTGGGAAGGGAAAAATCCTTCATGCTTCAAACACTTTCCTCCCTTTTTTGCCCCAGGAGGTCTGTAGAGCTGGAAAAAACGCCATGGAATGCTGCTTTTGTGGCACTGGGTTTGGTTTTTATTTGTGAAATGTTACTGTGCAACAAAGCAGCAGCAAATTTAAAGTAGTTCAGCTGGATAAAAGCAGCCTATTAAGGTAAATTTGGTTTATTTGTCCCAGGAATGTGTAGCAAATGCGTGTCTAATTACAGATAAGCCAACTAAGCCTTTCATCTTCTTTCGGTGATAAAACCTCTGCAAATAATGTGGAAAATGTTGTGGTGAAATGAATGAAGGTCTTTTCAAGGATTTAGTTATCACAGATGAGAGCCCCACTTGAGGGAATTGGGAATGTTTCTCCCTAGCCTCCGGTTGGATGGATGTTTTGGGACAATTGCAGCTGACTCTGGAAATGCCTCATTTTGAGATAACAATCTGTCCCTCTGCCTCTGGAGATCTCTGGTGTCATCTCTGGGTTTGGGATGGGGAGGGCAGATCTGTCCCTCTGCCTTTGGGGATCTCTGGTGTCATCTCTGGGTTTGGGATGGGGAGGGCAGATCCGCAGGGCTCGGTGAGGAGGATGGAGATGCAGGAATCTGACAGAAAAGTGCACACTTAGCAATGTGCCATGTTTCCTCTCCAGTTTCTTGCTCTGTAGGTGGTAGAGAATTAGTGCTTAATTACTTGCAGGCTGTGGACAACAACCACCCCCTTAAACTGTTTACATTTCTAGATAAGGCTGGAGCTGGATATTCTTTGAGGTTCAGTCCTTCCTAAAATCTATGGGAGATTTTATAGTGCTTATTTTGCTTTTATACCATGTACTGGAATAAATGTTTGTTCCCAAAGAGCTTTTATCTATTAAGAACCCCTGTTCATCCACGTCTACATCCCATTATGTATGATAAATCCCATTCATGCCATTCAGCTCCCCAGCCTGTGAAAAGGCTCAATCAAGAGGCTTGTGCAAATGGGGGAGTTCAGAACTGGGCAGAAAATCAGATCCAAGGTGGAGCTGGAGTTCTAGACTCACTTAGGTACAAGGAATTATATCTAGCAAATATCACTTGAATAAAACATTAATTTCCCATTATAAAACATAATGTTGCTCTGATAATGGTTCCTGTTTTGAGTAATCCTCATTTCCTGCGTCTCTCTGGTGACTCATCACAGCAGAGCTCTCATCCATTCTGCTCTGCAGATGCTCTCAAGCTGCCTATTCCCCATCTGACTCAGCTCCTGTGTATCAGCATCTCCTCCCATTGCTGTGGAGCTCTGGGACTGTTTGCCTGCAGAGCCCTTCAGCCTAAGGATGACTGCTGCTCCTGGCTGCGCTTTTAAATTTAACTCCAATTTTTAACTGGTTTTTGGTTAAAAATTCACATGTCAAAATTTCAGGTTGTCTCAAGTCTTGGATCTGGAGCTGAGAAGCCCAGATTGCAGAAATGTGTGTGTCTGTGTGTATCTGTGAGAGGAACCAATCTTTCTTCCTTTCAGGTTTTCAGTGAGTGGTTGCCTGTATAAAACATTCCCAAATGTGATGTGTGCCTCCTACAGCTTTAATTAAACTTCAAGGGGTTAAAAGTGATGGGGTGCAAGGGTCTAAATGGAGACTGTACCTCTCAGCTGTCACTTCTGTAACAAGGCCTGAGCTGCTGCTAGTGAATTTTGTAGGTAAATATAAAGTTTTAAGAAGGCTGATGGGTGGGTGGTAGGCTAAGCAACAAAACCACAGGACTCAAAGAAATTTTTGCTGGAGCTTGGAGGGCTGCAGTGCTCTGAGGTGCCATAAGGTCCATGCAGACTGTTCCACGAGTGAATTCAGAGCCCGCAGAGCTGTGGGCAGGGCTGGTGTGACATTTGTGGTGCCAGGGGAGATGTTTGTGAGCTCTGGGGTTACAGCAGAGCCTTTTCTGACCCTCTGCCATTTGGGCTAAAGGAGAGGAGGGTGCAGGTGTTACCAGCTGTAACTCCCATCAGAATTACCTGGCTGTAAATAGGCTGTTAAGACTTCCCTCTGCTTCTTGTTAAAGGCTACAAGAATTTGTTGATCCTGAAGAAACACTAAAATTTCCTGCCAGGAGGCTGGTGGGATGTGTGCAAGGAGGAATCTTGCACAGATGAGCCTTTCTTTCTCCTTCCAGTGTTCCCTCTGTGCTGCTCTAGGTGAGGTTTGGGCTGGAGGTTCATTCTCCAGCTCCTGGGTAATGTTGGTGAACTTTCTTTTCCTTTTTGAAGTCAACCTCACCCTCCTATGAGCAAAACGGAAGCTGGTGTTCAATAAAGGGTGCACTGCAGTGAATATAGAGCTGGTTGTGCTTGTCTGGGGCTTCCATTCCTCAGGTGAAGCCCATGGAACTGGCACTGCCATGGAGCTGCCCTCCTGTCACCTGTACCACAGGATGTAGCTGGGACTCGCTGCACCACAACCTCTTCACTTTTAATTGACTTCTCCACTTCTTTTTCTGGCAGTACTTTAAGCTTCTTAGGTCATATTTGGGTAAAGTTTTCCTTTCCATCCTGAAAGCAGTTTCTGGTGTTAAAAGTTGCACATGGATGAGAGTTTTCACTGAATGAATGATGACAGAGAGAGGAGTTTTGGGACAGTGCCATGCTTCATATAGTTCCTTAGATTGTCGTGAGGTGGTTACCTCAGCTGTCAGTCTGTTAGGATTACATAACATTTTTAAATTATCTCCTTTCCTAGGGCCAAAAAATGATTCAGTCCTCTTGTATATTGTATTACCTCGAGCTCTTGGTATTTATTACATATGCAATCAAGAAAATAAGAGTCTGAGGCTTGCAGAGATTTATTAGGTAGCATTTAATAGCTCTCTGTTTGCTAGCAATTTGCTTCATCAGAATGAGGAATTTATTTCTGAATTGTCTTTTAATGAGCAGATAAGCAGGTTTCTCTGTCACTCTGAAACTGTGGGTTGTCACTTCAGGGCTTTGTTTTTACAAATGGAAGTTGTTATCTCTTGGATAGGTATCAGCCTGCTGTGGTAGTTTCCACTGGTTTTAATGGAGCTTGAGTTTAAATACCCCCGTGAAAAGAAGGACAAGAACCTTTCTCTTTAGAGATATTTCTTTTACTGTGTATTTTGTGCTTGATGGAGTTTACACAGCCAGAATGAAATTATTTTCAGTTCTGTGAATAGTGACTTTTTACTTGGGTAGATTGTGATGGGACAAGGGGGAATGGTTTTAAACTAAAAAAAAGCAGATTTGGATTTAATATTAGGAAGAAATTGTTCCCTGTTAGAGGATGCCTTATGACACTGTAATAACTGGTTTTGGAAGGGCCAAGGCAAACAGAGGTATTACTCTGTGACAAGGATTTATGTGACCAAAACAGAGGATGAGCAACATGATGTTTCTTTGTGGGAAATAAAAGTGGTTTATTAACTGATGGACTGGCTGGGATTTAACTTAGTGCTGCTGAAACACTGCATATGTGCAGCTGAAGTTGTCTGAAAAGAAGGAAGGGAACAGAGCAGTGTTGTAAGAGGTGAATTCAGCACCGGGGCTCTCAGTCCCTCTCTGCTGTGTGTTACAGGTTCCACAGCAGATCAGAGAGTATCGCAGAATTCACAGAATCACTGGGTTGAAGAGACCTTCAAGATCATCGAGTCCAACCCAGCCCCAACCCCTCAACTAAACCCTGACACCAGTGCCACATCCAGGCTTTGTTAAACACACCCAGGGATGGGGACTCCACCACCTCCTGGGCAGCCATTCCAGAACTTTATCACTCTTCCATGAAAAACTTTTTCCTAATATCCAACCTGTATTTCCCTTGGTGCAGCTTAGGGAGGAGGAAATTCCTCTATTCTGGGGGCAACAGCCGCAAGTTGCACCAGGGGAGATTTAGGTTTGATATTAGGAAAAATTTCTTCATGGAAAGAGCTCTCAGGCTTGGGAGCAGGCTGCCCAGGGCAGTGGGGGAGTCACCTGAACATGTTCCAAAACACGTGTGCAGGTGGCACTTGGGAATGGCTTTGTGGGGAGCAGGGTGGTGCTGGGCTCGTGGCTGGACTTCTCCAATCTGAATGATTCCAGGGTTCCTTTTGCCAGAACCTGGAAGTTTCTCTGTGAGATGGGATTTCAAAGCCAGGCAAAGCTGGTGTTCCTCCTCCAGGCTCTGAATGGAACACAGTGTATGAGACTGGAGGTTGTTTTAGAGATGTGCAGCTCTGTGGGGCATTTCTCTTTCACACACCATGTGGAAGGGGAAAAGCCAGAAGAGCAGAGGAGAATCTTTGTGCTGATCCAGTGGGGTCTCCCAACAGCTTTTAGTTTGGGTTTTGGTTTTTTTTTTTTTTTTTTTTTTTTCTAATCAGAAATTTACAATTAAAAGTCCCTGCTGCAAAGCCTGTAGATGACGCATGGGTTGAGGGAGCAGTGAGTTGCAGGGAGTCCTGCACAGGGCTGTGGGAATTGCCTGCACTTTAGCATGCTCAAATGAAAGGTCATTCCTCTTCAGCCAGGAAGGAAAAGCTAATTCTCTCTTCTTCTAGTCTGGGAAATTCACCAGCATTTCATCACACAGGGCTGAAAGCTGCCATGAGGCTTATGGAACAGAGAGTGGGGTGATGGACCCCTAATTCAGCTGTCATTCAGTTTTAAGGTTGTCCTTCCTACAAACAATTGCTGTACACAAAGTGACTTACCTCTGGGTCCTGGGTTATAATGAACAGCATCAATCCCTACAGGTAAAAAACTCACTTCTCTCATTTGCAGCTTGTGAAATCCTATGGGAAATAATGAGTATTGGGTTAAGGAGATAGAAATGGGCAAGTAATTGCAGCTTCCTCTCTGTTTTACAAACACAGGCATATTTGGCAGTGCAAATTCTCAGATATTTTCAAAGAAATACAGAATAGTGTGTAAAGTGTGGGGGATTTTTTGGTCAATATCCATTTTTTAAGGATGTCAAAAAGAAGTGTAGTAGTAAGTGTAGTTCTTACTTTTTGTTGGCTTCTTGCCATAGCAATGGTCCTTTTTTTGAAGCCTTTTTGTCCTTCAGTTTACTCCAGTTATAATTTATTTACAAATGTATTCCTCAGGAATGTCATTCAAAAGCCCTGTGCAATGAGACAAGGCAGATCTTTATTTTTCACACAGTCAGGTTAAGCTGTAGAAAGTGGATCATACAGGACACACGGCTGGCCTCTTTCTTTGGATTTTTCCTCCTCTGCTGAAATAAACTCATAGATGTGTGTGGAGGTAAATCCTGAGAGTGCTCATACCTGTGTGGGGGTAAATGCTCACTGAGAGTGCTCATACCTGTATGGAGGTAAATCCTAACTGAGATGCTCATCCCTGTGTGGGGGTAAATGCTCCCTGAGATGCTCATCCCTGTGTGGGGGTAAATGCTCCCTGGGATGCTCATCCCTGTGTGGGGGTAAATGCTCCCTCGGATGCTCATCCCTGTGAGCTGGAGCTGCCTGAGCCAGGGCTCAGGGAGGTGGGAATGCTGATGGACTCTGCTAAATCAGGCAAACGATGCACACAGTCTGCACCAGCTCCTGCCCAGCTGGGATGGCTGAGAAGCTCCAGCGTGGAGGGGCTGATCTCTGACCCCCTCCCAGCTGCAGAAGCAGTGTGGGCTGCTCTGGGGCCCTGCAGTGTCCCCAGCCCTGGCAGGGGCTGGACTCTGTCCTGGGACCAGCACTGGGAACCATTCCAAGCTGGAGGGTCATCCCAGGAGCCGGGTGTGTCCGGCCACGCAGCTCCAGGGAATTTTGGCACTGCTGTGCAGAGCCGTGGCTGCAGCCTCCCCTCCCTGTGGCTTGGCACCAGCCAGGCTTTTGGCACGAGGGCTGCCAGGAGGAGTGACGTGGAGCAGGAACTCCACCGGGACCTTTGGCCTGGCTGGCTGCAGGAGCAGGGCCCTCCCTGCTGCTGTCACAGCCCAGGGGACATCAGCCCCACCACACTTTGTCTTTTGCCATCATCCCTGCACCTTGCATTCCTCAAATCCTGCCAGCTACAAAGAGAAAATGAATGTGGTTTTTGGGGTAGTGGCTGGACTTGATGATCTTGAAGGTCTCCTCCAACCAAAATGATTCTGTGATTCTGTAAAACATGAAAAATCACGTCTTTCTTGTATGGGGGAAGAAGGTTTGGAAGGGGGAATTTTTTTGTACCAGCTCTGGTAAGTGAAGATTACCACTATTAAGAGATGCATCAAAAATGCATGTTGGCTTGGGTCCTGCTTTGAAAAAGAAAAAAAGTATTCTGTGATGTGTGATGGACCCATTTGTTTATCTGAGGTGAAAAGGAAGGAAAAAGTCATCTGAGATTTGTCTGATGTGAAGATGACCTGAGCTGTGCTGTACATATCTTTAGAGATGGGAATGATACCTCTTGCTAGCAGCCAAGACATTTCTTAAGGCATTGAGGAGATTTTCAAGATGTGCATAGAGAGAGATTATTGTGAGTTAGACTGCTGGGATTTAAATTATGGCCATGATGAAGGGAAAGCATCCTCAGCTTGAAGCCATTTTAATTGATGTCAGGTTTGTCTGTCCTCTGAATTTAAAGTCATAGAATTGTTGCTAGAAAAGTGGATGCATTGCAGTGTGGAAGAATCAGGACAGGCTGGGCATTTGTGCAGGTGTTGCTGGAGTTGTACCTGCAATCAGCAATTAAAACAATTATCAGTGATTATAGCTTAGTAGAATGTCAGATCCCTTGCATTCCTCCAGCAGGGCTGGTGCTGGATGGTGCTGGGTACACAGTTCCTAAATTCAGTTTGCAACTTGTTTCTGTGCACCAAACTGGATTGGGAAAATACTACATCAAGAGTTAGAAAGGTTGAGTCTTTCCTTTTACCAAATATCACTGGATGTCAAGCAAACATATCAAATTTAATTGACTTTTAAAACACATCAAGTGTTTTGGAGCTATTCTGTGGAAATAGCATTTGGAAAGTTTTACCTGTCCATGGTGTTTCTGTTTCAGTTGGATCTGCATGATGCTGGCAGAGAATAGGACAGTTTGGGCTTCTGGGGTGATTTTGTTTGAAGGCAGTTGCTGATTCGTGGGAACTAATGTAACCTTCTGTGTTTAAATGCCAGTGTATTTTCTTTATTTGCAGTTGGTTTTTATGTACCGAGTCTACTGTACAGAGGTTTGCAAAAAAAAAACCAAAACCCTTTTTTATGACTTAATTCTCAGTGACAGTGGATGTCATTAAGCCTGCTTGTGTCATTGTAAATTGACATGAAGCTTTGGAAAGCTGGAAGTGGCTAAGCAGTTTTTCCACTCACAGGTAATTAGGAAACTATAACATGGGAACATTGGTAGACATAAAAGGATGTGGAAAGCAGAACTGTATTTAGGAGGCTTCTTTTCACTCTGTTCAGTATTGAACATTACTTCCTAAAGAATTAACTTTCCTCCACGAATCAAGTCCATGGAGTTGTGCTGGTCATAACTTTAACAGATGATGGTGAGGAAAAGTAATTAGCCTTCAGTCAGAAATGGTTACACTGTGTGAGGCAGTGGTGCTTTACACTGCATGCACTGTAAATGTAAGTCATTTTCACACTTGCTGGGAATTCATGAAGCTCTGAACTCAGGTTTCCATGCTCTTCCAGGTTCCTGAAATGTTAACTCTTGGGTTGTGGTGCCAGTCAGTTCCTGTGCTGACAGTGGGAATTAGAAGTCATTGAGAAGTCACTGAGCCGCTGCACAGGAATGAGATCTGTTCCAATTGCATGGATTCAGTGCAAGTGTCACATTACTGTGATTCCATCCCTGGCTCCAGGGGCTGCACACAGCAATTGTGCCGTGGGGTGCTGCAGCACAGACACAGCACGGGCAGGTGCTGCCAGCAGGATAGGGATCAGCTCTGAGACAGGGTAGGGATCTGCTCTGAGACAGGATAAGGGATCTGCTCTGAGACAGGATAGGGATCTGCTCTGAAGCAGGATAGGGGATCTGCTCTGAAACAGGATAAGGGATCTGCTCTGAGACAGGATAAGGGATCTGCTTTGAAACAGGATAGGGATCTGCTCTCCAGCAGGATAAGGGATCTGCTCTGAGACAGGATAAGGGATCTGCTTTGAAACAGGATAGGGATCTGCTCTCCAGCAGGATAAGGGATCTGCTCTGAGACAGGATAAGGGATCTGCTTTGAAACAGGATAGGGATCTGCTCTCCAGCAGGATAAGGGATCTGCTCTGAGACAGGATAAGGGATCTGCTTTGAAACAGGATAGGGATCTGCTCTCCAGCAGGATAGGGGATCTGCTCTGAAACAGGATAAGGGATCTGCTCTGAGACAGGATAGGGATCTGCTCTTCCCCAGTGCCTGTGGAACACGAGCTCAGGGTTCATGGCACTTGGAGAGCACTCTGAGCTCTGGTCCTGACTGAAAGCAGAACCTCTGCCGAGTCAGCGAGTGGATGTGCACAGAGGTTTGGGGCTGAAAAAGGCAGACTGCGTGAGAAATGTAGCATCAGTAGTGGTGGCCTTGCTGGATGGTTGTTTTGTGCCCTAACTTGGAGGGAAATGGATTTGGTTTTTTTGGTTTTGGGGGTTTTTCTTGTTGGAGATTTTCTGAAGAGATGTGGAAAAGAGATAGGGTTTGAGGGGGAGATATGGAAAAAGGGGTCAAGAAAAATAGGGATAATGTGTGCAGGTAGGAAAGGGAGAAGACTAAGGGACTCTAGAGAGGAAAAGCAGTACTGAAACAGGAAAACCTTCAAGGGTGAGAGCTGCAGGACTCCAGCTGGACGCAGATGAGGCTGTTAGTGCTGTAAGGCTGCTGTAGTTACTCCTGTCTGTCACTGCTGCTTTTGTCACTGTGAGGCCATCCCTGTGACAGCCCTGCCTCTGCTCCTGCAATATGCCTCACACAGGAAGATTGAAGAGAGGGGTCCTAACCTGGAAGATGTGGATGGCACTTTTCTGTTATTGAAAAGGGAATATTCATATTTTTTATGAGAGCTTTTGTAACAAATTGCCTAGAAAGCTTGTGATCCCAGTGGGGTTTATACTGGCTTTTGTCAGATAGCCAATCTTTCACTATAATGTGGTTGCAGCACATTTTACTTGAGTTTATAAACAAACAACTCCTCCCTAAAAGCAGCCTTGCCAATACACGCTGTTGGTGGTCCTAAGCCTTGCAGAAGGGAGTGCAGCTCCCAGCTCTTGTCCCACAGCTCTGGAGCTGCCCCTGCCTGGCAACTTCAGCCTTTAACTGTGCTGCTGTTACAGAAAAACCTTCTCCCATGACCTTGTGCTGAGCGTCAGAGCCACAGGGACAGTTAGACCTCAGAGAGCTTTATCTTATCTATGGGAAGGAGTGGAAAATCCTTCAAATCAAAATGTATCTTAGATACCTGGAGCTCGTGCTGGTTGGGTCAGTGGCCTTCCAGAGCATTAATGTGTTGAAAATATTGAGATTTTACTTCAGATTGTTATAAGGAGTCACCTGGCTGATGTGAGAAGGGTTTCAAGCTTTTGTTTTGGTTTGCAGACACCACAGGGACATGTGTTGATACACTGCTCTCACCATTTATACCTCACCTTCCCTCCATCCCTCTTCTTTCTCATTGCAGATGTACAGAGTGGCAGAGAGGTCAGGTTGTGAGCTGCAGCTCTGTAGTGGAGGGGAGCAGTCCCTCGCCTCTCCCCACGGTGTGGCTGTGTTCCATGTGAAAGCTGATGTCCTGCAGGGATTGGGAAACAGCTGACAGTTCAGCACCAGTGTTTGTTGGCTGGGAGAAGCAGCAGTTCAAAGGTGACCCTGTCCCCTGATGAGCAAAGCTGCATTCCTTGCAGGGAGGGGTCTGGCTGGTGCCCAGAACGTGCTCTCCTGTCCCATGGCACCCCACACATGTGTCCCAGTGCTTCCCACTGGGCTCTGGGCAGGTCAGGGGTGATGGGGCCGGGAGGCTGGGGCAGCTCCTGGCTGTCAGGGACAGCCCATGGTGCCAGAGCTCTCTGCAGTGCAGCAGTTTCATCCCTGAAGTCTCCAAGGGTTTGAGTTTTTCTGAGGTAAGAGAGGATTTCCCTGGCAGGGGTTGGATTTTGAGTGAGGCTTAGTGGGTGTAAATGTGACCTGGAACCTGGTAAGGAGGGTACTTCCCAGAGGAACTCGTGTCCTTTCCTGCCTCCAGGGTCCCATTTAGGATGTGC
The DNA here is from genome assembly GCF_000277835.1 of Geospiza fortis. Lineage (NCBI taxonomy): Eukaryota > Metazoa > Chordata > Aves > Passeriformes > Thraupidae > Geospiza > Geospiza fortis. Next base: position 989,012 of record NW_005054509.1, on the reverse strand, counting down.
AGGATGTGCTGCTGGCTTTGTCAGAGCCCGTTCTCAGGACAAGAGGACTTTTGGGAGGTTAATAGGAAGAAATTGCATCTGATGAGGAAAATGAGGGGATACCACTGGCACTTTACTGAGATCTATGGGTTTGCTTGTCAGTGCTCCCTAGTGTTGTATCTTGCTTTTAAAGATCCATTTGACATCCATTTGTGGTTGCAGACACGGCAGAGAAAGGGGTAACTGCTGCACCCAAGTAAAAACAAAATAGATCTCGGCAGCAAGAAGTCAAAATTGTAACAATGGCTGGAGAGAGTAAATAGTATGCAGGGTCCTGCTTCTGTGGAGTAGTTTATAACAGACCTGTTTCTATGGAGTAGTTTAGGAAAGACCTATTTTGTGTTATTGAATTGAATTCTGAGAAAAATGTGAAGTATTCTGGCCTTCCTCAGTGTTGTGCTTGTGTGTGTGGGTGTGCAAAGCTTGGTGGTGCTCCAAACCCTCTCAGGCACCCAGAGCCCAGTGTTCCAACCACTTCTATCCCTTCTCCTGGCTGATGACTCAGCAAGTTATTGTCTTTTTCCAGCAATGTCCAGACTTGTCTGCCTCTAAGTATCCAGACACTTTGTTCCTTTCTTGTTGCTGCATCACCACAAAGGGCCTCATATGGATCTCATTTTCAACAGCCCCTGGGCAGCACTAAGGCTTTACTCTCATCACAAGCTGTTAGCACCCTGAACTAGAAACCTGGGTAAAAACCTTCAAAATTCAACCACCCTGATATTTTGATCATTCACTTATAATTTGCACAAGTGCTGTGTGGGAATGGACGTTCCTGGCGTGTGGTTAAATATTGAAAAAGAGAGAAACTGAGAAGTGCACTCTACTTATTTACACACAAGTAATAAAGACTGGGGTTTTTTGGAGAAGCATTGATGAAGTGGTATGTGAAGTTCTGCCTCTTTTAATATTTTCCTTTACTCTGTTTTAGGTGTCTCTTGCAGAAAGTAACAGTAATGAGTCTTTGTGGGAGAGATGAAGACTCCTCCACCCTTCATTAGAATTTGCTGCCTTATCCCAAATGCTCCAAAACACATTTAAATCACATAGTTGGAGCTTTTCACAAGTCAGTGCCTTTTCTCTCTCTTCATCTCGGATTCCAAAGTGGAATGTGATTGGGAATGTAAATTCCTTTACAAGTGGCTGCAGCCTGTGTTGTCCAAGTAGGAAATGTGAGCCAGAGTGCACTGCAGGAGATGGAGCTGCAGCTGGGGTTTAGCTTGTGCCTCTTTTAGGTTGTGCATGTGGGCTGTGGAGCCTGCCCCAGAGCAGATTTGTCTGTCTCTGGCTGCTCAGGAGCAGCAGGAGCAATGTGAGCCTGATGCCAGCTGTGTCCCTGCAGCCGTGCTGGCTGCAGTGCTGGGTACACGGGGAGGGAGAGGGGCTGGGGCTGTCCCTGCAGCTGAAACGGCTTCTGTAGAGACAGATACAGGCTGAAATACTGATCCATAACAGGCTGAAATGCTGATCTGTCCACAGCATCCTCCTGATTGTTTCATGCTTTGTCCACGCAGCTGTTGCTTGTTGGCTGTTCCCTGCAGGAATCGCTGTCCCACCCGTTCTTGCTGTGCCTCGGCAGGACTGGGGTCAGCAGTGGCCATCAGCACTGCCTGAGCTCCACCAGTGCTGCTGCACTAAGGACAGGCCTAAATATTAATATGGTTATATTTACTCTATGTATAAACAAGCCCAGGCTGAACTGGAGCTGCTCAGCCTGGAGAAAAGGAGGCTCAGGAAGAACCTTCTGTTTCTCCACAATTCCGTGACAGGAGGGGTCAGGCTCTGCTCCCAGGGAACAAGGGACAGGACAAGGGAAAATGGCCTCAAGCTGTGCCAGGGAGGTTTGGGTTGGATATTAGGGAAAATGTCTTGATGGAGAAGGTTGTCAAGCATTGGAAGAGGCTGCCCAGGGCAGTGGTGGAGTCCCTGTCCATGGAAGTATTCCAAAACAGGTGTGGATGCAGCACGTGGGACGTGGTTTAATGGTGGTGCTGCTGGCCTGATGGCTGGACTTGCTCTCAAGTGTTTTCCACAGAAACCTTAAGGATTCTGTGATTCTGCATTCAAGGGCTTTGTGCTTGAATTTGGTAAAGGAGCAGGCAGTGCCTGTAGGCTTCCATGGGCCTGGGGTCAAACCCCAGCTTTAGGTGAAAGCAGCCACTTCTGCCATAGTTTACAATCGTTTTCAAGTGTTGCCTTGTTTGTAAGTGACTTCAGTAGCAGTGCTGGCAGGTATTCCAGCAGTGTCGTTTATTCTGATGAACTCGTATGTGAGGGACTCACTGCTTTTAATTAGGAAAATAGAATTGAAACAAACCGTAGGAATTTTGTGTGTGATCTGAGTGGTAGATTTTTCACCGGGAGAAAGGACTTGGGGAATCGAACAGTTCATGTGAGTGTGTTTCTCTTGGTGTGTTGTGGGGTTACACTGAGCTGCACCCTGGGCAGTCTGAGCTGGAGGCAAAGTCTGAAGTGGGAATGAGCAAAATGGTTCACCCAATCCCTGCTGTGTGAAACCACAGTACCAGCATCAAACAAGGTGCTTCATTTAGAAGTTAAAAACTCCATTTGCCTAATTTCTCCCCCAAACCATTACTTTCTTAGGGAACTAAACCCCCTTCTTTCTAAACATCTACGATTGAGGCATGCTGCATGGCAAAGGAGAGATTTCCTGCTGTGCTTCCTGCTAGGGCTGCTAAATTCCCCTGGAACAATCTAAACATCATTATCAGCCCATTCAAATTAGTATTTCCTCCTACTTCTGTAAGGGATAAAAGGAGGTTTGTTTCCTTGCTGTTGACTTAAGTGTCCCACTGAAATTCCTTCACAGTAACTAACTGCTCTGGTGCTGGGTGCATCCTTGAGAGTTTAAACCTCCTTGGGGTTACTGGATCAAGGCAGAACTGGGAGCCATCAGCTCTTCCAGCCTGTCATTAATCCAGGAAATGCCCTGGGCCACAATCAATACTGCTGAAATTCTTGCCCAAACCCTGATTACAAAACTTCATAAAGGAGAGCCTGAGGAAATGAGAGATCTCTTCAGAACATCATCGTAAAATAAGGAACAATGTAATTTATGATTATAAACCTGACAAGGACTGGCAAGGAATCCTGGAGGGTTCCCAAATAAGGAGATGGAGCTCTACAACAGCTCTTCTGTTCAGTTTAAGCATCCCTGCTCACTAATTAGAAACTCAGTGAAACTCAGAGGTTTCCTTCCTCTGCTATTCAGAATCCTTTTGTCAACAGCCCTCAGCCAAACAGAGCTGGAGGGCACAAACTTGGTCAGGAGCACTCCTGGGGCTGTTCAGGTCACTGACTGCTGCTGTCAAGTCCTTTCCTCTCTGTGCTTACCTTCTCCAGGTGTGCAGGCTCGTGCTGTGGCTGAAAGCTGTGCTGAGCAATGTGGCAGAGCAAACAAGCTGACACCAGCAGCTCAGCTGAGCCAGGGTGTGAATCTGCCCCGTTTTCAGTGATGTTCTGAACAGAGATGAACACTCAGTTCACTCTGATGAATTTTACAATTTTTCTACTTTGGGTGAATTGGTCATGAGGAAAATGAAAATCTTGGCTTCCCCCTCCCGAGTGGATTTGAGACTTTCTCTGTGAACAATTTCTGACTGGGTTCTCCTGGGGGACAATGAGGCTGTGTATTTTTTGCCTGTTCTGTGTGTGCTGAACTGGTGGAAGCAGACTGAGCACTGGGCAGGTGCTGGGGATTTTCTTTTCAGTTGCCAGAGTTACAGAACTCAAAACCCTAAAGGCTCACAACAGCAACCTGAAGGATGTTTGACCTTTGGGGTCGGCTTCATAGAGCATCCATGAGCAGTTCCCCATCCCATGTTAGCCCTGCCAGGGTGTGCACAGTGCAGTCTATGCCACAGTAAGTCAGATGTGGTTCAGATATAAATGTACAATCCTCCTTCAGGCTTCCAGCAAAAATACAATTTCCATGTGCTTGGTGTGAGAATGAATAATACATTTATATGAATTGCATGATTAAAGTATGTGTAGTGGTTTTAGGCAATTGGGCTTTAAAATGGCACATAACTTGGCTTGTCCTTGATCAACACTCCCAGTCCAGAACAAAGACCTTTTTCACTGCTAAACTTTTAAAATTTCAAGCAGAAGCGTGTCTCAATGGATGGCTGTCCCTAACACTGCAGTGTGGGGTGTGTGAATGGGTAATGGTGAAATGAATGCGTTTTTTTCTGTAGATAAGCACTCAGACATAAGTCGAACATGTATACTAAAGGAAGGCCTTACCCACACATCTATTTGCTTCTTTATGTTTGTTTGCCTTTATATTTTTTAAGAAAAAAGAATGTTGTTTTTTGTAATTTAGTTACCATTACAGCCTCAGCTCAGTTTGTAATTGGTTAAGAGCATCCTGGAAGTGCTTGGCTTACTCAGTGTTTGAGTTGCAGCAGATTTAGTGATCCTGCCTAATTTTCCCAAGTGCTTTGACAGGCAATCCCTGACTACATTCTCTGATAAACACTGCTCCTTCGAATTTTAACTTTAAAATTAAGCAGGGCTGGTGGAAGTGCTTTGGAGAAAGGAGCCTACCTAGCCGCAAAACAGATCATGCAAAGAGCTTGCTCTCCCCTAGATAAAATTCTTCAGACAGGAATTACAAGGATAATCGGAACCAGGCTTTCCAAAGCCTCAGCTCTTTTGAAAGTTAATAGCCAGCATAAATATACTCTGTGCAATATCTGGGGAAGGAGGGTTGAGGGGGAAAATACAGCCAAGACTGGGCTGAAGGGCAAGAAACATTCTGCCTGCTCTGAGTTATCGTTGTAACTGATGGAAGGATGATTGTGCATGAACTGTTCTGCTTCAAACTCTGGAGCAGAAGGATACAGCAAAATGAGACATGTTCTGCAAGGCAGGCAGAGGAATTGCTTGGCTTTGTAGCTGGTGAAAAGGGTTAAAGAATTTATTTAGTTGTGTCCCCCCCACCTTCTTTCAACCTGGATCTAATAAAGGATGCTGTCATGGAAACCTTAAAGACCAAACATTGTCTAAATTATCTGGCCTCTGCCACAGGTAATACAAGTTTTGACTTACAAGGATTATCCAGAACTAAAGCCAGAGGGAGTATTAGGTTGCTATTCATTGACACTTTGAACAAAATCTGCCAAACAAGCCTGGCTGAGGCTTTGTTGATGTATGTCTCCACTGTATGGTGCACAGTAAAATGAACGTTCTGCTTGGGTTATCCAGTTTTCATTGTGCCTTGGGGCAGACACAGCTCTCTGTGTTTTGCCAAGCAAGCCAGCATAAGGAATTTATGAAAAAAAGAATAATGTAGGAAACAGAATGTTTTCATGTTGAAATAGAAAGCAGATGCTTCCCAAAGAGTGAAGGCAATATAACAGGAACTTGTCCTGGATGAGTGGTGGGATGGATTCCCAAAGAGACGTGGGTACCTTCAGAGGATGGAGGAGAGCACAGAAAAACACTTTCCTGCTTGAGGTTTAAAATGAAGGCAGGTTGCTCCAAGTGTGATGGGCCTCCCTTGCACTGCTGTGGTGATGGCATGGCAGGCAGGAATTGAAGAGCGTGGTGGAAAAGGATCAGGCACTGAACTGAGTCCAAGAGGTGTGTGCTGAGTGCTCAAGTCAGCCTCTATTTCTCCTGCAATCTGCTTTTCCATCATTTCCAAGGAGAAAAGCCTCAAAGGCTGAGGAGAGCACGTGGGTTAATGCCCCATCCTGAGCAGTGAGCTAACTGTGGTTTGGTCATGGAAACGCTCCAGCACTGCCCTCATTTCAGGGAGATTTAGAGTCAGACGCGTCCTGAGCACTGAGGCACTTGGAGCCTGCAGGAACCTGCACAGAGTAAAACCCTCTGCTCATTTATCTGGGAACAGGTCCTGGGAGAGCTTAACCAGCCCCAATGACGTAAGTGATAGCTCAGTTTGGAGTGAAAGCAGCTGGCTTTGGGGCTGTGCTGTCATTCTCCCCTCCCCTGTCTTTGCCAAGATAAATGTTCTTCTCCTCTTTACCTTACTCATTAAAACATCTTCCCAGCCATCCCAGATAAACCAAGTTGAGAACATGTTACAGTGCACACCTAGATTGTGAAATTCAAGGAGGGAGTTTAATAAAGCCTCTCAGGCTGTTGATAAGATAGGAAATGACAACCTGTTAAGGGGTAAAGCTACAATACTTTATTATTTATTTATTAGAGCTTTAAATGGTGAAGAGATTGGAGCAGAAAAAAAGACTTAGTGGAAACAGTTATTTTTCAGTATTTTAAGAACTCCCCCAAATTGTCCTGTGAGGTTTTTGTCATTATTTTTCATAATATATTGCTTTATGTTTTCAGGCAAGTATTTGATAAGGAAGTACAACTTATTTTTCTCCAGTTCTTGTTCAGTGTACGTGCTGCGTGCAAGTGTAAATACTATAGGTTTGGGGAAGATAAACTGCTTTCTTCAGGTGTAGGAATGGAATAGGAAGTTCCATCATAACAGCAAGAGCTCAGCTCAGTTTTGGTAGTATGACCTTTGCCTCTCTCCCATGTGAGTGCCGATCCAGTAATTAACAACTGGAATTGAAGCCAGCAGGGAAGAGATGTGGTGCCTGGGGCTGGCAGTGCCCTGCCCGACACCCTGATCTTCCTGGTGGTTCTTGCAGTGCTCTGCCTTTCCCTGGCTTACAGATAATTGGTGTTGGTGTTAATTCCAGTTTTGAACTTCACCTCTGCCTGAAGTCAAGTGATTCTGTCCAGGGCCCTGCACTGTGCCTGCCTCACTTGGGTCTCTCTGTAGTTGAGGTTGCTATCTGAGCCTCCTCAGTGTCACAGCTCCTGAAGTAACTTTATTGGAAAGGGAAATAATTGTCCACTCCTGCGTGGGGGGCTTGGGTGGGCTGGGTGTGTGGTGGGTCAGCCCTTGCTGCTCCCATCATGTGAGGGGTTGTAGACTCACAGAACAGTTTGTGTGCAAAGGGATCTAAAGCCCATCCAGTGCCACCCCTGCCATGGCAGGGACACCTCCCACTGTCCCAGGCTGCTCCAAGCCCTGTCCAGCCTGGCCTTGGGCACTGCCAGGGATGCAGGGGCAGCCGCAGCTGCTCTGGGCACCCTCTGCCAGCGCTTTATCAGGCTCGGTGAGGAAAGTGCTGATGTCTTAAGGTTTGTCTGTCTTTGTACTGAGACGAAAGAACCGCTTAGAAGGGAATGATGGATAAAGCTGCTGACAGCTCAGTCAGGAGTGCTGGCTCCAAGAATGGGCATTTGCATAACAGGAGTTATTCAATCGATGCAAATGCTCTGCAGAGCTGCAGACCCGAAGTGAGAATGGGAGGAAGCAAATTGGAGGTGTTAAAGGTGTGAAATGGTCTGAGTGGAAATTCAGGTGAAGCTGAAATCAGGAAAACTTCAGTATCAAGAAAGCTCTGGCAAGAAACTGAGATACTCTATCCCTTGTTGACCTTCTAGAGCTGTCTGATGATTTATCACTCTGGAAACGTAATTTGTGAACACTGGGAAGGAAAAAGGGGAGGAAAGTTTATGAAAATCCACTTTGTCTCCTTTGCTGCTTTAGCGAACTTACGGTTCACTGTGACAGTGGCCGGAAATAATTCAGTAGCCTTTAACTGTGTGTTTTTCTCAGTTTGAACTTCAACCAAATTTCTTAAAATACACCCACCCACAGCAGATTTTTGTAGCTGAAATTCTTAACCTGTAAAAGCTGTGTGGATTTTGTGTGACCATGGGAAACCTGGATGTGTCCCTGGGTCAGCTGGAGGCATCCAGCTGCTGCTCAGGGCTGGATCAGGCACTGAGACAGCTCTAAAGCACAGGCAGGGAAGGGTTAAAATTCTCGGAGAGAAAAGTGTTATTTAAAATATTTGAATTAACTTCTAAGTGCCTTTAAAAGACAATACACCAGTTTTTGAGATTAGGCCAAAATGTTCTGTAGTTGATGTCTTTAGACTGATGCAGAGTGATGATTGCAGGAGGTGAGTTTCTGAATTGCAGACAAGTGAGGAAACTGCTGCTGTTTTCTGGTGCAGCCTTCACTTTTTTTTCCTTAGTGAAGACATCTATAAATAGCAAATTATCTATAAATAGCAAATTATCTATTAGCAGGTGGGTTGTGAAATTACTTTATCGTTAAAGATTCACACAGTATATATAAAAAAACAAACCAGGATTACAGAGTTCTCAAACAAAATTACTTTGTTTTCCATAAGCAGATGCAAATCTGCTTCTAAATCTGCTAATATCATGGAAGCCCCAAATAAACAAAGCTCTGTTTGAATGTTTTTGTGTTTCAAAGTCTGTTACACACAGAGCTGAAAATCTCTATCCAGCATAGAAGCTCTGTGATCCCCAGTCCTGTGCATGTATTTAGTTGTATATATTTGTTCTCCCTAATGGAGAATTAAAATATCATAAATCTATGTTAATGTCTGTGAGTCCTATTATGAGTTATTCCAGGTTGTTTTAAATTCCTGATGAAGATAAAAAGCAGTAGTTTGTTTATTTTATGATAACTTAATTCTGGGTTTAATTATTCATAAGATCACAGCAAAGGCAATATATTTTGCAAATATGACTGTTTAATAGTATGGCACTTCAGTAGAGCAAGCTGATATTGAATCTTCAGTGAGGAATGAGTAACTCGCTTTTAGTTGAATTATAAATCATGTAGATTACTGCAATGTAGATAGTTAAATTCTGCTCTATTCTCATGTTCCAGCAAGAGCAACAAATGTATTTCAGCACTTGGTAAAATGAATGGAGTTTCTACCGAGGGAGTGAATTAGAACTATGTTAAAATTTCACTGTTTTATAGCAATGTGTTGTAATTATCTGGTACTGGATATATTTCCTGCCAGTTTAACTGCATAGATCAAGCCTCCAATGTCACAGAGCAACTCTTACACCTAATAGAGCTCTCAGGACTCAAGTAGATTTTAAGGCTGTTAATGTGTTGTATAAAATGAGAGCATTGCATAGCCTGGGGGCCATGTGCAGATTGTTGTGGTGCCACTGCCCAGTGTGAGCAGGAGCTGGGCAGGGTGGGGGGACACAAATGGCTTTGGTCATTAACCCCCTGTGCCTGCAGCTCTGGTTTGGGCTGTTCCTGCCCCAAGGCTGAGGAGAACAAAGTGCCCCAAGTCTGTGCAGTAGGTGTAGAGGATCCAGCAAATCCCATTTCACTGCAACTGCACATTTACGTCTTGGGTGCAAATCCACAGAATCAAATGTGGGAACTAGAGCAGCATTCTCCATGTCCATCTCTCTTACTGCACCTTAGTGCCAGTGTTTGACAGTCTGACTTACGGCTCCCAGGCCCTTTTCACTGTATTTTTAAGCCAGCTGAACCATGCAAGGCTGGGGCACTGTATGCTAACCCAGCCTGGTTAGTGGGAGCACTGTTACAGCAGCATAATGACTAAATCAACTTGCACCAAGTGGCCAAGCATGATTTGTCAAGGATTTTGCTCAGAGTTGTCAAATATAGAATGTCCTTCAAACCATTTATATAATTTATAACATTTAAAAGTCTTAATTTCCTTTTGCTGTTCCCCCCTGAAGGAGGTCACCAGGTGATCAGTTATGTCAAGATGTTTTAGGTATCAGTTGTCTCTTTATTTTTTTTCCTTATAACCAAACAAAATGTGGAAATAAAGGGAAAAAGCTCACCCTGAACAATCGTTATTTTTAAGATTTTCTCAGTTAAGAGGCAGAGTTAAACCAAATCCATTCCATACAAAATAATCTTAAAAAATCGGTGTGTATGCTTCGTACAGGTTCCACAAAGGAGTTGATTGAGAGCTGCTGTGGAGCTGGCCAGCAGTGGGCTATAGACAACGGGGAGTGCACAGAAATCCCTGTAAGTGGCATGGATGGTGATATTTGCAGGTACGTAAGGTAAAACTGAACATTTTCGGTAAGCATAAAGAGTAGCTCTTGAAAAGAAATCAAATGTACTTCATGGGATGTCCAGGAGACTGGAAACCGTGTCATTCATTGTCTGCATTATTTGTGGACTGGCAATATTCATGGCTAATTGGAAGCCAGGATTTCCCCCTCCATTTGCCCAAATCCTAATCTAGACGAAAGCTTTTCAAGGTTTCTTTTTGTCTCTCCCGTAAGCAGAGCACAGATTTTTATTTCCCGTTTTCTGCCCATCTGTGCAGTTGCAGTTCAGTGGGAGGGCTGAGCTTGGCAAGTGCTGGGTGCAGTGATTATCTGTGTCATTAAGGGATGTGTTCATTGCTCTGTGAGTGCCCCTGGTTCTGCTGGAGTGGGACCATACCCTGATCCTGCTGCTCTGAGAGGGAGCCAGGTTCCCTCTGCACAGCAGCAGGACAGGGATGGGTGCAGGGTAACCTGGACCAGCTGCGGTTCATCCCTTTCCCTGCCCACGAGCCTGGAGCAGCCCTTGGGGAGGTGGAGACAAACTTACTCCAGACTCACATTTTCGAAGACTGATCCCATCATTTAGAGCATTGAAAAACTTTAGCATGATCCCTTTCATCAGATTTAGTATCATTGCACCTTTCTGAAGTTACTGGGAGATTGAAATCCTTCCTGCTGGGATCTGGCTGACATAAGTGACACATACCAACTGTCCGTGAAGTAAAGGCAGATTAAAAATCCCAGCCTCGGCCTAAGTAGGTGCAAATCCAGTACATGAATGAGTTGCACCTGCACATCTGAGGCTGGTTGTAGATGAAAAAGCCAGATCCTAAATGTTTCAGTCCTTGTGAACCTACTGGGATTAAAAGGAATAAGAGATCAGGGGTTCAGTTGTCTTACTTGTAAAATTTCAGTTGTGTCCCTGTTTGAAAGATTTAAGCTTGCCCATAAATATTAGGTCTAAAGAAAACGTTTTATGTAAAAAAGCATTCAAGTACGTGGCCTCAGAGCCTGGAAAGCAAGGACAAAATCTCTGCTGCTGCCACTGGGAGCTGTGTCAGTGAGCAGGGCTGGTGACCCTGCCCCTCTCCAGCCCCAGGGCACTACCTGTGCTGGAACTCTGCAATTCCTGCAGCTCCCAGGAGTCTGCTCCAGCTCAACTCACTGCCCAAAGATTGTAAAATCCCGGTCTGGTTTGGGTTGGAAGGACTGGAAGCTCATCCCGTTCCACCCCCTGCCACGGCAGGGACACCTCCCACTGTCCCAGGCTGCTCCAAGCCCTGTCCAGCCTGGCCTTGGGCACTGCCAGGGATCCAGGGGATAGATACAAAGTAGATGCTCATTGAAAAAATCAGTTCCTGTTCTGCCAGGATAGTTCTCTGCACATGTTTGGGTGTTCTGAGTGGGGTACTTGAGGTGGCCCTGGGACATTTGCAGGGGTGTCAGAGAGCCTTGCCCCTGGGCTGTGTGTGTGACAGTGTCCCTGGGCAGTGTGACAGTGCTGTCCCTGGGCAGTGTGACAGTGTGCCTGGCCCTTGCAGGATTGCCCAGAAGCAGTGCTGCGTGTCCACGGTGAGGGAGAACAGCTGCCTGGCCGGGATGGTGGCCGCCAAGGAGGGGGACACGTGTGGCCCCGAGGACAGCGACCCCTGCACGGGCTCCTCCTACAAGGTGAGCTCCCCTGTGGGTAAGGTGTCCTCCTGCCTCAGCAGGCATCTGTTCCTGCATTCCTGTGGGGCACAGAAAGATGAACTTGCAGGAATGTGGCAGTGAAATGATGCTGTTTGCATTTCAGTTTGCAGCCTCTTTAAAACTTTGCAGTAATGTTGTTTTGAATTAATTTCCATCTCCATTTTGTAGACCTAACTGGCTGTATTGCTTTTGCTTCCTTGCTTTGGAAGTAGCTGAAAAGTCCATTTTGGTTTTTATATCTATAGTGTAGAAGAATTTAGAAAATGATGGGGCAAAACTTAATTGAAGATATAATGTGAAACCCATTACTGGGTGCTTTGCTTGGCTCCAGGGTTGAATTGTAGCCCCCTTTCCCAGTTCTGCACAATGCTGGACTTGATGAACAAGCATTTAGATGATGATGGAAGCTTTTGTTCATAAATAAAGGCAAACTGTTAATGGACAGCACAAATCACAAATCCTGAGCCACAGCCTCTGCTTAGATAAATGAGATTTGCTTTATGAGAACCAGTGGAGCCAAACCAATTTAAACCAGTTTGAAGATTCAGCAGCTCGCTTGTCCTGTTTTCACCAGAACAGTGCCTTCAGAATTCATTTCCCTCTGATCATAATTTACATAGCTATAGCTCAGCTTAAGTGCAGCTTCCTGGGCTCAGCAGGAACCCGATTAGTTCTATCTGTTCTTTTACATCGCAGATTCTCCCAGATAATTGTTCACTGGAAAAGCAGGGAATGTGGACGTTCACTGCAGGGTTTAAGGGTTAATTAGCTGTGCTGATTTGTCATCTTCAAAACCATTGCTAATTCGGGTCTGAAGTCTGTCATTAGAGTAAAAGGAGAATTTGTGCATTCAGGAGAAGACATTAATATGTCTGAAATGTGACAGAATTGTTATTCTTAGGTTTTCACCAGGGGTCGTTTGCATGCCAGGCAGAGCCAGGCTGTGGAGTCAGCCTGATTACACATGCCATTCCTCAGGCAGAGGTGGGGAGGGAGAGCTCCATCATTCCTGGCTGAGCTGAAACCAGTGACAAAATACTCTCGTGGAATGGTTCCTCATGCCAGTTCCTGTGGGATTTTTCCTTTAAGATAAACCATCTGAGACAGTAAAATTACTGAGCAGCTTTGCTCACCTATTTAGCTTGTTTAGCTCTTGAGTCATTGCAGTTACTCCTTGAAAAAAAAATCAATAAATATTGAGACTGTTGAGACTTCGTATTACTTTAACATTACAGTATGTACTGCTGTAATACAAAATAATCCAGCTTTGTACTGCTTTTTAATGCTCTGTATTACAAGAAAGGTTTTCTAATTTTATTGTAGTTAAACATTGTTTCAGAGGGGAACTGGCAGAAGATGCTGACAGTCCATGGTGGTGTTTCTCCTGATCTGTCTGCTCTTAGTAAATCCTGTGGCATAAATCAAAAAAGTTTGTCTGGAATGTGGAAAGGTTCATTAATTGCCTCAAAACCCAGCAAGATATTTACACTGTCTTGCCAAAAGCCAGGGTTTTATCTCCAAGGTACAAACATTTGTAGGTCTTCAGGCATTTTAGATGTTTTCACCTTTAGCTTCAAGGTGAATGTGGCAGTGCTGGTTTTTCAGATCCAGGAGTTCAGCCTGTGCTAAATCAACCTAATCTTGGGGTGCTTTAATTGTTATTTACTCTTAACACCAAAAGCACAGGCTTAGGGATTTTTCCTAGTGGATGGAGACTCCACCATGGTAAATCCAATTATGCAGAATTCCAGCTAAGATAGTTTTGAGGGGAATGCAGAAAGCTGTGAACCAAAGAATGGTTCTCAAGGTGGGTTTCTCAGTTGCAAGGTAAAAATAGTCATATTTGCTATTAAATCAGTTGTAGAATTCCTGGGAAGTTCAAAAAGCAGCTAACAGAAAGTTGAGGCGTTCCAATTCTTTCATTTTAGAAGGAACTTTTCAGAGAACAAGTTTTTCCACTGGAAAATGAGACAGTTTTGTTCACCTGGAAAGTATGTGTGCCCAAAGATGTATGACTGATTTAATTCTCTCTGTCATGCCTGCACATGGGATAAATTGTTAATCAAATTATGACTGAAAGAAGCTGGGGTCTTCAAGGGAAATATTGCACATTTTACAGTACTTCAGTAAAAACATGTATTATCTTGAACTTCTGTTTTGCATATTGAAGGTGACAAAACTGAGCTAAAACAAAAGACAAAAAAAGAGAATTTGTTTTCATAAAATTCAAATTTGAGGGTTCTGGATTTGGGGTGGATGGCAAGAGGAATTTTCCCTTTCCTAGCATGACCACAATTCATTATTGCTAGGGTTTTGGTTTTTTTTTTAATATTCATTTGAAAATATAATTTAAGCCTATTTAGTGTGCAAAATAATTCATCCTCTTCAAGGCCCATAGTGTAAATTTTTCACAAATGTTTTTGGGCACATGAAGGGAGCTCCTTATGGCTGTGCATATTTGCAGATGTGAGTAATGTCTGCTGTTTATGGTGTTTGGGGATTTCTCAGATTAGGAAGCAGGGCCATAAAATGTGAGCTGCAGCCATCAGTGCTGGCTGAACATGCCAGGCTGTGCACTGAGTGTGACGTGCTCACAAAACCCCAGTGCTGTCCTGAAAAAAGGGGCTCAGCAGAAGAGTTTCTGAGCATTGAGCTGGCAGTGGATGCATCTCCCTGCAGGAGACAGGCTCTGGATTAATGGGAATGCCCACCTAGGATTCCTAATGATGGAAAGTGATCCCTCCTCATTTCCATGCTCCTTAGAACGCTGCTTCTCTTAGTGCCTTCCCAGCTCAGGGATCTCCCTCCTGGCAGCTGCTCTGTCCCTGGAGCTCCTGCTGCCGGCTCGAATCCTGCCCCTCATTCCCTGTGTCTGACCCCCTTACACAGGGTGAATGTTTGAGCAGGCTGGAGTCTCCTCTCTGGGCTCAGGGAGGCTCCTCCAGTGTGGCTGCAAACTCTGAGTGGGTGACTGTCAAAGGAGCTGCAGAGAGAAAGAGACTCTGTGCTTTTCTGACACTGAAACATGGCATTTATAGCTAAAATACATGAACAAATAAAGCAAAAAGTTAGGTGTGAGAGGACACTTGACTTCAAATCCACAAAGGCATCTCCAGCTCAGGTGTGACCCCTGTTGTCTCTGCAGCAGACTCAGCTCCTCAGCTTGGTTAGGTATCCACTGTGCATCCACAGTGTGGACTTTTGGAGTTTGGTATCATTTATCTGATGCCCTTTTGTGGCCTGACTGTGCAGTAGATTTGTCTGGGACCGAGTAAAGCAGCACACAGTTTTTGCCTGCCACCTGCAGCAGAGCAAACTGCAAGAGGTGGGAGATGAACACGTCAGTGAAGCTGCTGTTCAGGTACTCTGAGCAAGGAAAGAAGAGACACAGAGCTCATCAAAGACACCCTGGGCTCCCTCCAGCCAGTCCCAGCAGGATGCTGTCCAGCACAGCCAGGTAATGAAAGGTCAGAGCAGGGCTGTAGTGCAGAGAGGAGAGTCTGTGCTGGCACCTGGCAGGCTGGGATGCTGCTGACCCTCACGTCTGTGCGCGTTGTTTCCAGTTCCTGTCACACGGCTTCAAACTGACCATGGTTTGAGCTCTAATGCAGAGGTGCAGATCTCTATTATTCTGTTTATAATTTCTGTGCTCTGGGGGGAGCAAGATGTGCAGCACCACTCCCTCCTGGCATGTGGAGCTGCTGAAATCACTGGCACAGCCAGACGTTGTGTTTGTTGTGGCTGCAGTTGACCCGTTGGTGCAGAATGGCAAAAACAAGCACAAGTAAAGCTTTGATATTTACAACTGTCCACACTCCAAATGTTTTTCCAGATGCTCCACTGCTTAGGAAACTGCAAATCAGTTCCAGGTGTGTGTGGGCTCATCCCTGAAGCTGTGTTAAATCACAGAATAGAATTGTTAGGGTGGAAAATGACTCCTAAGACCATCAAGTGCATCTGTAAACCCAGTACCACTGCCTTGTTCACCACTAAACCTTGTCCTCAGGTGTCACATCCACACATTTTTTTTGAACCAGGTGTGGGGACTCCACCACTGGCCTGGCAGTTTGCTCAGTGCTTCTAAATGCTGGTGGCTGACAGACATTCCCAGTGCTGGTGGCTGATGTTCCCAGTGCTGGTGGCTGATGTTCCAGTGCTGGTGGCTGATGGTCCCAATGCTGGTGGCTGATGTTCCCAGTGCTGGTGGCTGATGTTCCCAGTGCTGGTGGCTGATGTTCCAGTGCTGGTGGCTGATGTTCCCCTGTCTTGCAGCAATGCTGTGATTGCTGCAGCCTGGGCCTGCGCCTGAGGAGTGAGGGGAAGAGCTGCGAGTCCAACATCAACCTGGGCTACCCCTGCAGCCACGTGATGCTGTCCTGCTGTGAAGGGGGGGATCACTTCGTGCACCCCGAGATCAGACGGCATCCTGAGCCCGTGCCCACGGTGACCCCCGAGAAGGGTGAGTGTCCTTGTGTCACTGAGGGCTCTGCCTCACACGGGCCTTCAGCAAGCTGCTGGAGGCAGCAGGGCATCAGGGGCACCGCTGCTTTCCTCCCAGATCTAGCACAGATTGCCTTGTTCCTAAGGCAGGTTGGAGAAAGCAAAGAATCTCATCCTTAAATATACCTGAGACCTCACTGAGCGAGGAGCTTTGGTGTTGTGTGTTCAAGAAAAGCTGATGGAGAAACTCGCTTAAGGATTAATTTTAATGTCACAGAAAGCCTTGTCAGATTTGCTCAGGAATGGAAGCAGGTGTTGCTGCAGCTCTGGCTGGTGTTTAAAGGCAGTAGGAAGGACAGCCATGCTGCTGCTCAGTGGCTCCCAGGCTGCTGCTGATGCTAATATAGGCGAAGCCAACAAATTGTGATGTTGGAAAGTTTCCAAACTGGTTGGATAACTCCTCCTGAAATTTGGAATTCAGCGTGGGGCTTGTTTCAGCTGGGGCTCAGCACAGTGCCTTTGTTCAAATGTCAGTGGGAATGGGGTTGGCAGTGATGTGGAAGGTCAGCTTGTGACCTCTCCTGTGACTGTTTCTCAGTGGCTCTGTAAAATCTGTCCCTGCAGCCCTAGGGAAGGAGGAGGTGGCCCTCCAGCACAACAGTGTTATCTCCAGGATGGATTCCTTTGTTCTTATCCTTGCAGTAACTGGTTTGGGTAGATCTGACTTTCCTTGGCATTTTGTGCCCACCCACCCTGTTGTGTCCAGTGCCAAGGGCAGAACAGCTGTCAGACATGTTCTGCTGTAGTTTCAGAGAGGGAGGATCACCACGAAGCGTTGTCCATCAGCAATGAGGCTGAGCTGTCCAATAACCTGCCCGGAGATGACCTGGATGAGTGTCTGCTCTATGGAGGGGAGCTCTGCCAGCACCTGTGCATCAACACCGTGGGCTCCTACAAGTGCTCGTGTTTCCCAGAGTTCACCCTGCAGGAGGATGGCACCAGCTGCTCTCCAGGTGAGAAAAGGGACAGGAAGGGCAGTGTCTTTATACCTGCACTCATCAGCCAAGCTTTTCTTTAGTTTCTCTGCAGTTTCTCTTTTTTAATGAGTGTTGGTGCATGGATGTGTTCTGTAGAAATTGTAAAATAGAAAGAAAAATGGTAATTTAGGGCACTCAGTTACACCTTATTTTTGTGTTTGGTGGTATGGGATAAGGGTGGTGTTTCATATGTTCAAATCAAGAGTGTTTTGCACTTTTCAGAAGGGGATTTGTAAAGATTTTTTGAGAAATACCTGTTCTTCTCAGAGTAATTTTGTATTTCACAGTTAGGTTTTTTTAGATAAGTTTAGATAAACTTAACTCAGTTCAGACAGACAACATTGCTTCCTGAGCTTTAATTTTTATCTAAAATCATTAACATCCTTCAGTGATAACAAACTCCAAATTTGTCTAGTGTGGTGGAAGTCTGGAAAAGGAAGTCACTTGTGTTGTAATTGTTTTGATGTGTGGAGTTCTCCAATGGCATGATTTCAAGTCAGATAACCCAGAAGGTTGAAACCTCATATTAGTTACAAGTGCTTTCTGTTATTTAACAAGCAAAAGCAGTGTTTCCATCTAATGACAGAACTCCTTAGGCTTCTAATCCTCCGCCCAAGCCAAACAATGGGCATTCTGTATGTCATCCTTCTCAATGTGGTGTTACCTCAAGAATGCATTTGACTGTTCCTGTGGCAGCTGCCTGCTCTGCTTATATTAAAATTCTGGGAAAGGAATCTAATCCAAAAGAAGCAAAGAGAAGTTCTTATTTTAGCACTGCAGAATTTGGCCTCATTGCTCACCTGGAGTGTATTTATGGTTTTGCTTTGCTGTTCTTCTCCCAGCAGTGCCTCTGTGAGGTTCTCGATGGAACATCTTGTGATCTGGGAAGTTGTGTCCCTGCAGATGTGCAGGGCTGTGCTGCTCAGGGCTGTGCCCAGGGGTGCAGAGGGGTTTGCAGAGCTCACCTGGGGAATGGGATTGTGACAGGGGCAGGGGACACCAGTGGGACCTCAGAGGAGCATGGCAGGGGCCAGGGCAGGGAGGGCTGGTGCTGCCTTTGCTGTGCCAGGCTGAGGGAGGGTTGGGGAGGGGATTGGGAACCTCAGTGGCTTTACTTGGCTGAACCATATGTGGCACAGTGGCCTTTCAGTTCTCCTTGTCCCTGTGTGTCTGTGCCCATCTTGGGCATTC